>NC_143579.1:141403514-141709205 GCF_048544385.1 Mastigoproctus giganteus | reverse complement strand
AATTTGAATTTGTCCCCTCAGGTGAGTAATCTGAGCAACAGGAAGAATCATCCCATCAACGTTGAGCTTGCTCAAACCATTCAAGGCCTTATACATCTCAATTAGATCACCTTGCAGGTGCCTAGTCTCCAGATGCTGTAATTTGCAGAACTTAAGCTTTTCCTGGTAACAGCAGCCCTTTTTTCACTCATCAATCCTGTTGTACTTCTCAGTACTCATTCCAGGAACCCTACATCCTTCCTGAAATGAGCCCTCCAGGACCTGTATGCAGTACTCATGGTGTTGCCTGACCTTATACAAGGGTCAAATCACCTCCTTATCCCTGCTAGCAAAATTCCTGTATCTCATTGACAAGTCACCATGAACTACTCTTGCAGCCTGTCTGCACTGATCAGAAAACTTCATATCTGACTGCACAATTCTGTCCAAGCCTCTTTCATTCTCCATGACCTTGAGTGCAGCACCGCACAGTTGGCATGTTACTTTAGGGTTACTGCTGCCCGTATGCTGTACTTTGCCTTTGTTAAACTTCAGTTGACACCTGTCAACCCATCTGCAAACTTGGACATTAAACCTTATATACCTTCAATATCATTGATAAATACTGAAAATAACAATGGGCCCAGCATGTACTCCTTGGGGACTCCACTAATAACATTAGCCCACGAAGAGCAGGGTTCATTGATTACCACTCTCTGTCTTCCCCCACTCAACCATCCTTTTTCCATAGTGGCAACTTGCCCTTAATTCCGTACTGCTCCAACTTCTGCAGCAGTCTTCCATGTGCAGCAGTATCAAAAGATTTCCTAAAATCCAAGTATATGATATCAAAATTATTTTTTGCATCAATTTCCTTGATGACCACATCATAGTATCCGATCAAGTTGGCCAGACAAGATTTCCCCTTAACAAACTCATGCTGTGTCTGAACTATAACTGCAGTCTTGTTTAGATGATCCTGCAGTGCTTTTTTAATCAGTGTCCACATGTGCCCAAATCACAAGCCAGCAAGGTTCATTTCATATTATATCCCTCTACTGCTGTCAGAGGGGAAAAATCATCCCAGCTTCAATTATGTGCAGTCGACTCTTGTTGTTCTGTCAGGAGTCAGGCTGCTGGTCTCTATGGAACAAACTTTTGTTCAACCTTATGGCACAGCCGACTGTAAAGTGTAGAGGCATGGACAATGGCCAACAGCTGGTCGGTTTTTTAGCCGCAGCATCACATTTTCTTTATAAACAGACCTCATAATCTGTGTGATTATGAGGTCTTACAGCAGCCCCTATGGGAAAGTGACATCGATGTCGCACTCATCACTATAGCCATTGCTACCAAATTTATTAACTGGAGAGTATAAGACCTTGGACCACATCTGAGTTGGTGAATCAGGCTATAAACTTTATCCTGGTGCACCAACTGGATGCAGTCTCCCCACCTTTTCACGACATCATGAGGTTTAGCATAAAGTTCATCAGGTGGGAAACCTTTATGGAAACTGAGTACTGAATTGGCATTTCTTCCAAATGCATTTTGACCACTTGCAATCAGATAACCATGCTCAAAAATTAACTGAAATCATCAATTACTGCCTGTAAACACAGCATGAAATAAAAGCAACTTATATCTGATGCTGCCATCTGGTGGTGTCCCAAGCTTCAGAATCTCAGGCGAAAGGTACAGAGGGCTAGAAAAAACTTTCAGAGAATCCATTCAAATTTTCAAATCTGGATCTCAGTCATGCTGACAAATTCATCTTTGCTGACGACCTGTCTTGATTGGGAAAACAGCAGAGCACTATTAGAGGAAAAGGCTAACCTTTCACTTATTCAGTTTCAACAATGGGCACAGACCCTCAGAAAACAAATTTCTGCACAGAAAATATCCTCTTAAAAGGGATACTTGTCCCAAGAAGGGGACCAACCATGAGACTAAATAACAATGCCATAAAAACAGTTAGTGAGCTGTTAGCTTTGATCAAAAGCTCCCATTTTATCCACATCTGCAATGCCTCTCAAAAAAAAAAAGTTAGAAATTATGCAGCAGTGATTGCCTGTATCAGTTGCTCTGGCTAGGGCTTAAAAAGGAAAACTTTACCATTAATATACAATGCAATATTCCCCCTGTTGTCTCCTATGGAGCTGCTGTCTGATTTACCAGGACTGCCATAGTCAGAAATAAAAGAAAATTAGAGACAGTACAGAGGAGCAGCCTACCGACAACAGTTAGAGCTTGCTGCGTGTTCAGCACTCTCATCTTGCAGGTATTGGCCAGCACCCTCCCACTTAACCTTAAGATTCTATATTCTAGGTTACTCTATTGCCTGAAAAGAGCCATTCCCACTGAAGTTATGGATATATCTTAAATTCTTGCTAACATCATCCAACAAGAAAGGAAGGGAATTGCCACTTTGCTACTCTAGCAATGACAAACTGATTGGAAACAATCCACAAAAAGGGAGGTAAATGAGGTATGCCCCTGTACTCTTTACAATCTTCTGTTTGACAGGGCATGGCTTGTTCAAGGCCATGTTATTCGGCCCTGGCTTGTTGTGAATCAAACTGTTCCTGCACTGATGCTGAAGACTTGGCTCACTTGCTTTACAATTCCTCCTGTAACAATCAAGGAGCATCTTGATTACCAAGATTGGCCCCACTGCCCAAAGACAGTGAACGTCTGTTAATCATAGAAGAAATATACAGCAAATCTTGAAATGGATTTGCTCAATCGGTCTTTTAAATTAGAAGGAACAATATGAACCAGGTTTTAAATTCTGTGTCAGGTACTGGCCCAACCCAACTAACACCAGCTAAAGCCCACATCCACTGACAGATGAGTGACTACGAACTAACTCACCTCTAGCTTGAAATTGACTATAACAACTGAATTTGACTTTTGGAGCCCTTTCTGTGTGCATGACTGTGAGTGCTAGGTAAATGTGCGGGTGAATGTACATGTTTGTATGCAGTGTGTGCTAAAATAGGTGCAGATCTGAGAAAGTGGAAAATAGTGCAAAAGAAGTGAATGCAAGCTGAAAGTATTCCAGTATGGATAAATGCAAGGCTGGGTTTTAATGTTTGTAGGCCCTAGTCACTTTTCATTCTTAAAAGTGGGAAAAGAGGAGTAAAATATTTCTTATAATAAATTATACTTTATTAACACACTGACTGCTAATACATCTTTTGATGTAATGCAAGTATAAACATTCGATCAGCGCAGCAACATATGTGTATAAATGTGTATGACTGTTGTCTCATGCTTATCTTGTTAAACTGATTTGTTTCATAGAGAGTCAAAAAACAAATAAACGTGCATTCTCCTGTTAAAAATAGTTGTAGCCCCAAATATGTACATATGAGTTGTATATAAAGAGAGTGGTAATAAATAGTGGAATAAGTTTGTGGTGTGACATTTTATGAAAATAGTGTGAATTTTAAAAGAAGACTGGTGAGCTGTATTTTCAATTTTTCATATTCTGATCCTAGAATAATTTGTGTTAACAGTTAACACAGTGTTTGACCTGATTTAACACAGTGTTTGACATGATTTAAAATGTCTGACGGATATATGCGAAAACACAGATCTGGTTATGAAAAAAGAAAGAAGAAAAAGCTTTGGGTAAAATGAAAAATTCAATGCTGAAATATATAAATGTTCCAAACCACTCTGCAATAAGCCTACTCTTTCTCAATCTGAAGATTTCAGTGATGGAGTTCATAGGCCTACCTCTAGACCTACCGATGAAGGAACAGATAAAGGTCAAGTTGATATAGAATTAGAATCAGACCAGGTAGATTCCGTAGACAATTGCAAATAAGGATGAATCAGAGCCTGTGAATGACAAGTGCCCAAAAAACAACTGTTACGGTTTCACAATTAAATTTCAGTACTGATCCAGCTAAATGGAAAATAATTGTGGATCTCATTCATTATGTTGCCCAAAATGTGCCGTCTCAGAATTCAGAGTGTAAATTGAAATCAATGTCTAAAAATTTTGGCGAAAAGGTAAGATACCCAAGAAAAGAATTGTTTTATAGGAAAATGGGAAATGGCGAGGTCGTTAAAAGTAAAGTGACCAGATCCTTAGTATTCCGATGTGGGGGCAGGGGATTTTACAGTCCCCCCAGAAACAATATATGCACATATTTTTTAAAAAAATCACATACAAAATATAAATTAAAACATATACTTAGCATTAGTAGAGGCATATGATGCAAGAAAGCAAGCTTATGCAGCATCAGCCAAAAAAAAAAAAAAAAACTCCCATTTCACCCCTCCATTTGTTCCAAATACCTGTCCAGCTCAGCCTTAAATTTAATTAGGCTATCAACTTCCACAAAAAGGGATGGAAGTCTGTTCCACCAACCAACTACCCACTGGCTAAGGGCAAACTTCCGCACATCTATACTACATCTGTCTTTTCTCAATTTGAATTTATGCCCTCTCAAGTGATTATTCTGAGCAAGAGAAAGAATCCCATCAGCATTGAGCTTGCTCAAACCATTCAAGACTTTATACACCTCAATCAGATTACCTTGCAGGTGTTTAGTCTCGAGACACTGTAATTTGCAAAACTTAAGCCTTTCTTCGTAAGAGCAACCCTTTGTCCTTGTCTGCAATGATGCTGTTGACACGATTGCCTGGATGGGTTCATCTAAATATCATGTATGTGTTATAAAAGTGCATAATCCTGCCCTCGGCAGTGATCAGGACCACGAAAACTGAGTTAAAAAAAAAAAACCTTGTGGGCTCATAGGTGTGTTTACATTGTATTGCACCTCCCCCAAAAACATGGCGACAAATGATGTTGCAACCTACTTGGCCATGCCGCCAATACTTATAGTGATGCCATGCTGATTCCTCTTCTTGAGCAGCATGCTGTGGGATGCTGACTGGTCACACCAGCTGCAACTTGGTTGTAGCTGGTGTGACCAGTGTGGGATTGTCAGACCCTTCTGACTCATCGATTCAAAGGTGGCAACCAAGCCCCATCCTCCCTGGGGGACCCTGGCACTATATGGGAGGGGGTTTGGTTGCCTAAACCTTTATCGATCCCCATGCTGCATTCCAGCAAAAACATTTTCTATTTTTTGTTTTCTATGATGAACTTAGGTGACACCAGGGTTTGCTCCACCAGAACATTTAATCCCCTACTACCTGGCCTGGCTCCCTGGCTAGAGGTCAGTGCTGGTCTTTGGGCTCTAGTCTAAGGAAGCCAGATGAACAACATAACATTTCATAAACCACCACATATCACTTAGGCTATCAACCTCTATAGTGTACTGTATTCAACACAGGCGAACTGATTGTTTAGTTGTGAGGAACCACTAATGCAGCCAGACCCTAAACATTACTACACCAATGAGCCAAAACATTATGGCCATCTACCTAATATGATGTTTGTCCTCCACGTGCAGCCAAAAAAGCTCGTACCCAGTGGGGCATGGATGCTACAAGATTTCTAAATGTGTCTTGTGGTATCTGGTACTAATGTGTAACCAGCAGATCCTTTAACTCTTGTAAGGTCCATCGTTGATACACCACAGATCGGAGTTGCTGTTCCAATACAAACCACAGGTGCTCGATGGAATTGATTTCTAGAGAATTTGTAGGCCAGGGCAATATCTGGAAGTCTTCCTCGTGTTCCACGAACCAGTCTAGAACAGTTAGGGTAGTGTGGCAAGGCACATTATCCTGTTAAAAGATGGCACCGCCAGAGGGGAAGACCATGGCCATGAAAGGATGTATCTGGTCAGCAATGATGTTTATGTAGAGTCATTAAAGTTCATTAATGTGTCTTTAAAGTTCAGTTACCACCTCTCAGCCCATCTCCTCAACATTTCTAGATCCTGTTGCAATAGTGTACTGTTAATGTCATACTGCTCCAGTTTGTAGAGTAGTCTTCCATGTGCAACAGTATCAAAAGCTTTCCGGAAATCTGAGTATATGATATCAAAACTTTTTTCATCCACTTCCTTTGTGACCATATCATAGTATCCAATCAAATTAGTCAGACAAGACTTCCACTTTACAAACCCACACTGTGTCTGAACTATAGCTGTGGTCTTGTCTAGATGATTTTGCAGTGCCTCTTTAATGAGTGCCTCCATTAATTTCCCTGGAACAAAAGTTAAACTAACAGGTCTGTAATTACTTGAATCACCATTTGATCATCCTTTGAGAATTGACATCACATTTGCACATCTCCAATCAATGAGGACCATCCCTGAGTCCAAGGAAGCTTTCATTATGATGCGTTTGCTTACTTCCTTTGCTGCCTCATTAATTATATAATATGGATAGATCCTATCCACCCCAGGTGCCTTTCTTATGTTTAACTTCAACAATTTCTCCTCCACTTTGCTCTCAGGTATAACAAAATCAGGCGCCTCCATAGCCAGGTGGGCAGGAGCAGCAGTGAGTAGCACACACTTCTTGATTAGACCGGGGTTCGAGCCCGTTTCCACCAAATATGGAGGATGCGGAAAGGTCAGGGAATGACCACCGCATATCCCTGGAGCAGTATGGCCTTAGTTGCTAATGCTCCTAAAAACCAAATAACAACAACAACAATAACAAAATCATTTTGCTCCCTGCAAGAGTATGATGAACTTCTGGCATTACCCTTCACGAATAACTCCTTATGTGAATGCAGATGCAAAATACGCATTCAGTTTGTCAGCTACCTGAGTAGGATCATCAAAAGTCAAACCACCGATATCAAGAGATCCAATCCGACTCATCCCCTGCCTTCTAGAATTTACATAAGTAGAAAAGTCGTTGCTGTTTTTCTTTGCATCCTTTGCCTGCCTAACCTCCTTTGTGACTTGATTACAGACCAGCTTATTATTATTATTAATATTAGCCTTATGGTGCAAGGAGACCTGAGGCTTATGCTGCACCAGATAAAAAAAAATTTCTGAGTTATCCTGAGAGAGAGAGAGAGAGAGAGAGAGAGAGAGAGAGAGAGAGAGAGAGAGAGAGAGAGAGAGAGAGAGAGAGAAGTAGAAGGGAATCACCAAGAAAGAGAATAATGATGATATCCAGCTCAGGACCCTGGGTGTGCGAAGCCCATGCTTATATCTACCATACACCTGATATTTATATGCATCCCATGCATTTTTCTTCTCTGCCACAACTCATTAGTTCATCTGACATCCATTTATGCATATTCCTTAAACAGTAATTCTTCATCAGTATAAAAAGCCTAATAGCTTCCAAGATTAATTCTTTGAATGCTTCCCATTTAGAATTTGCTGTTGGTAACACCATCAGTTGGGCCCACTGTATAGAATTTAAAAACTGTCTCAGATTACTGTAGTCACCTTTACGAAAGGAAAACCCTTTCCTTTACTCTTGATGGTATATAAAGCTTTGAGTAAATTCCACATCAGCACATTGTGATCATTGCTACCTTGTGGTTCCTTTATCTGCAGATTCCTAATGCATGAAGAATCACTACTGATAATCAAATCACGAGTATTACTCCCTCTGGTTGCCTTTCAAACATGCTGCTCTAGAAAACAATCATCCAATAAATTCACAAAAGCCTTGTTAGTTTGCGAGTGACCAACGCACAAGTTCCAATCAATATCTGGGAAGTTAAAATCCCCCATTACTCTTATTATTAATCACTCTTAATTTTGCTTTCCCAGTGCTTATGTCACACCTCACCGACTCAAAATTGCACTGTCCACTTATATCAACTGGATGAACTTCCTTAGATTTTGTTTCTTGAACTAACAGCCTAACCCCTCCTCCCTTCTTATCCCATCTGTCCTTTATGTATATGTTGTACTTCCCAAATTCCAATTCTTCATTCTTTCTATCTGTGTGACACCAAGTGTCTGATATCCAAACAATATCTGCTTTTGATGTTTTGACCAACACCTAAAATTCAACAAATTTACGGACAAATCCGCATCATTAGTGCACATGCAAGTATATATGCACATATTCTTATTTACTCTAGTCCAACCCAGGTATTTTCATGTTCTGGAATGTCTCTGACTGCTGGTAGTCTGTGAAATACTCACACCTTGTTTTCCAGGCTGTTGCTCATTCCAATAGACATTTCATGATATGCACTCCTTCCAAAAAAAAGGAGTAGATTAGGAAAGCAAAGAAGAGCTCTTGTGAACAACTTCTTTCTACAGCGGGAAATGCGAATCCCTGAGGAGGGTTCCAAAGTCACCACATCAATAAGCTCCCTTGTGCAAAGCCATTACTACCACCAGAATGCTGCATGACATATTAACCACCTCTTAGGAACAGTCCATAAATAACATCCCCAACACAATCTTCATGGAACATCCCAGTGGTACCATTCAGAACCAACTCTGACTGTGAGGACAATGACAAATATACCACTGATGGACGAGAACAACTGTTCATGCGGAGGAGCTTCACGGAGCTGCTGCCCTAGTCAGATCAAAAAAATGCACAGGGAGAGACATGCTAGAACTAGAGATCATCACGTTTACACCTACTTCTTTGTCTCTTTAACTGCTGCCTTGAACGAGGAAGTTGCCCTAAGTATTGGGGAACTGCAAACATTAAATTAATCCCTAAAAATCCGAATCAATATTCAGAACTGCCAGAATCATACAGACTCATTGTCCTCCTGCCTGTTATCAACAAACTCTACGATAGACTACAACATAAAAGATTGAAACAACATTACAAAGCACAAACCTAGAAGCCTCCAATCAATTTGGATTTAAGCCAGTACTTTCAACTGCTGATGTTCTAAGAAAACTTAATTGCATCTATCGAATTCCAAAGGATATACTTCTTGGTTATTTTTGTTGACTTTGCTGGGCCATTCGACTTTCTCTGGTGGCTGAGCAGACTCTGAAGAGCAGACGTCACAGCCAACTCCTACAATAATATCAACACCTACTTAACACAAAGGCAAATTGAAGTTGTTGCACCATACAAACAGATTACCACAGTGGTTCATAGAGGATGCCTGCAGGGGTCGGTTGTGGGATGCCTGCTGTGGAATATAGTCTTCGATGAGTTTCTCCACATGAACCTTGGGGATGTGCTGTCCCAATAATTTGGTGTGAGCAAATTTTAGCAAATATTTTAGCAAATTTTATTGTAAATGATCTTTTATTACAGTTTTTAGCATTCCGTAATAGTTTATTGTAAATATTTTTTTTTTTTTTTTTTGTGTAAAGATTGTGGTCATATTAAATTTTAAATTTTATTCAATGGTCGGTGTATGAATTTATATATTCTTAGACATGAGTTTTCCCGACCTCAGAGGCCTCTTTCAGGATATCCAATAATTTGGTGATAACCTCATTTTGACTGTAGTTGCAGACAGCCAGTACACGTTTTCCTGGCACTGGCCCACCTTCCCGTGGTGTAGACCAGTACCCGGAATCATCTGTCCAAGTGACTGATGCTTCTGGTTAGCCAAGAGGCCATAACATAACAACAGAACACACACATAATACACACAAACCTCCGTTCACAGAGATATCTGGCCCATTTGTAGTGATACTGTTCTTCACAGAGATAAGTGGCAGAGTTGAACTAACATTCTAGGAGCTGCCCCTTACAAAAACAATGTCCACATGTAGCTGCAGACAACAAAGCTGAATTGGAAGCTCGGGCATATCAAGGGTATAAGCAAGCACTCACAACTCTGCAAAACTCAGCAGAGGAAAATTAACCCAAAATTTCACCTATCAAAACCTCATTGATCTTACGCGGAGGATTCCTGAGTATAAGGAGGCCACAATGGATAAAAATCAAAGGAGTTACCATCAAAGTCATGGAAAACAAGATGCAGGATATTTTTGAGATTGCTGAGAGTCATTGCAGTACAAGTAAACACATGGGTTGTGTTAGGTAGCTAAGAATAGGAACAGGTGCATGTATACTTGCGTGTACACCAACGCTAGGAGTTTGGTATATAAATTTGATGAATTTAGGTGTTGCTGAAAGCATCAAAGGCGGATGTTATTGGGATATCAGAGACGTGGTGTCACACAGATATAAGGAATTCAGAACTGGAATTTGGGGAGTACAATGTCTACAGAAAGGATTGACAGGATAGGAAAGGAGGAGGGGTTATGCTTTTAGTTAAGAAATACCTAAAATCCAAGGAAGTGAAGCCAGTCGACATCGCTGGACAGTACAGTGTCGAGTCAGTTTGGTGTGACATAAACACTGGGAGATCAAAATTGATAGTAGGAGTGTGCTGTAGGCCTAATGACTTTGATGAGTATAATAAGAAACTGTACAGGGAAATAGAGTGGGCAAGTAAATCAGAGAGTCTTATAATGAGGGATTTTAATTTCCCAGATATTGACTGGAATTTGTGGGTTGGTCACTCATGCAATAGCAAGGCTTTTGCAGATTTATTGGATGATTGTTTTCTACATCAGCATGTTCGGGAGGCAATTAGAGAGAGTAATACTCTTGATTTGATTATCAATAGTGATTCTTCATGCATTAAGAATCTGCAGATAGAGGAACCACTAGGTGGCAGTGATCACAGTGTGCTGAAGTGGGATTTACTCAGAGGTAACTACCATCAAGGGTAAAGGGAAGGGTTATAGCTTTCGTAAAGTCAACTACGATGGTCTGAGACAGTATTTAAATTCTATACAGTGGGACCGACTGATGATGTTACCAACAGCAAATTCAAAATGGGAAGCATTCAAAGAACTTATCTTGGAAGCTACTAGGCTTTATATACCAACTAAGAAATATTGTTCAAGGTATAGGCCTAAATGGAGGTCAGATGAACTAATGAGACATATGACAGAGAGGAAAAATGCTTGGGATACATATAAATTAACACGTGACACAGAAGCCTATGATAGATATAAGTCGATTTGTAACCAAGTTACAAAGGAGGTTAGGCAGGCAAAGGCAGATTATGAGAAATCTTTGGCAAAGGATGCAAAGAAAAACAGAAAAGAGTTTTCTTATGTAAACTCTTGAAGGAAGGAAATGAATCGGATTGGTCCACTTGATATCGATGGTTCAACTGTTGATAATTCTGCTCAGGTAGCTAACAAACTAAATGAATATTTTGCATCGACATTTACATATGAGGAGTTATTCAGCGAGTGGAATGCCAGAGGTGTATTCAACTATGGGAGTAAGCTAGGTAATCTTATAATAACTGAGAGTAAAGTGGAGGAGAAATTGTTGAAGATAAACACAAGAAAGGGAACTGGGGTGGATGGGATCTATTCAGTTATATTAAAGGAGGCAGAAAAGGAAGTAAGCAAATCCTTAGCCATAATTATAAGAGCTTCCTTGGACTCAGGGGAGGTATCCATGGACTGGAGATATGCAAATGTGACCCTAATACACAAAGGAGGAGCAAAGGCTGACACAAGTAATTATAGACCTGTGAGTTTAACTTCTGTTCCAGGAAAATTAATGGAGGCACTGGTTAAAGAAGCACTGCAGGATCATCTAGACAAGACTTCAGTTATAGCTCAGACACAGCATGGTTTTGTTAAGGGGAAGTCTTGCCTGACCAATTTGATTGGATATTATGATGCAGTCACAAAAGAACTGGATTCAGGGAATAACTTTGATATTATATACTTGGATCTTGGAAAGGCTTTTGATACTGTTGCACATGGAAGACTGCTGCATTGGAGCAGTGTGGCATTGGAAGCAAATTGCTGCTTTGGATAAAGGGGTGGTTGACGGGGAGAAGACAGAGAGTGGTAATCAGTGGACACTGCTCATGGTGGACTAATGTTATTAGTGGAGTCCCTAAGGGTTCAGTGTTGGGTCCATTATTGTTTTCTATATTTATAAATGATATTGATGATGGTATATCAAGCTTAATGTCTAAGTTTGCAGACGATACAAAAGTTGGCAGGAGTGTTAAGGACACTACTGACGCTATGCTGCTGCAACAGGATCTGGAAAAGTTGAGCAGATGGGCTGAGAACTGGCAAATGAAGTTTAACATCAACAAATGTAAAGTACTACAAATGGGAAACACCAACCTCAGAGCAACGTATCAACTCTGTGGTACTACACTGACATTGGTAGAGAATGAAAAGGACCTGAGGGTAATTGTGCAGGCAGATATGAAGTTCTCTGAGCAGTGCTGACGGGCTGCAAGAGTAGCTCACGGTGTCTTATCAATGATATATAGGATTTTTTCTAGCAGGGATAAGGAGTTTTTTTTTTTTTTTTTTTTTTCCTTTCTTCTTTTTGGTAGTTGTTGGCGCATCGGCTTCTGTGGCCATAGTGCACCTCCCAAGGTTTTTGCAGTACTTTGATCCAAGCCCGAAGCGGGATTCGAACCCGCGACCCTTGGGTTGCCAGGCAGGCACTTTACCCAGCTGGCTAGCCCGGTCGGCGATAAGGAGGTGATTATTCCATTGTATAAGGCAATGGTCAGGCCACACCTTGAGTACTGTATACAAGTCTGGAGGCCTCATTTCAAGAAGGATGTAGAGCTGCTGGAATGAGTACAGAGAAGGGCAAAAAGATTTGTGAATGGGACAAAGGGTTGCTCTTACGAAGAAAGAATTAAGTTTTGCAAATTACAGTGTCTGGAGACTAGGCACTGACGAGGTGATCTGATAGAGGTGTATAAAGCCTTGAATGGTTTGAGCATGCTCAATGCTGATGGGATTCTGCCTCTTGCTCAGAATAATCACCCGAGAGGGCATAAATTCAAATTGAAAAAAGACAGATGTAGGATAGATGTCCGGAAATTTGTCTTTAGCCAGCTGGTAGTTGGTTGGTGGAACTGACTTCCATCCCTTGTTGTGGAAGTTGATAGCCTAAATAAATTTAAGGCTCAGCTGGACAGGTATTATAAACGAACGGAGGGGTAAAGTGGAAGTTTTTTTTTTTTTTTCCTCTGGCTGATGATGCATAAGCTTGCTTTCTTGCATCACATGCCTATGCTAATGCTAAAGTCACCACCCATCTGAAGTATCTTGGTGTCATTCTTGATAACTTCTGTTTCCAGCCGTGCCTCAAGCACATCATAGCAAAAATCTGAAATTACTCTGCTCTAGTTACCCATGTTACATAATGGGACTGGGCCTGAACAATCGCATACTTACCTCTTACTATAAAACAACATTTATTCCAGTAATATCCTATGCAGTCGTAATTTGGAACCACAAAACAACAATGGCAATCAACAGAAGAAACTTGGATTGAATACAGCGAACAATCTTACTCACTGTGACTTGCACTTGCAGCACCGTTATTACACTGCCGCTCCAGGCCGTGGTAGGAGTCCTCCTTCTGGACTTGGAGGTTGTGCGGTGCTGTCTTTTATATTACCTGTCAAAAGGAATCTCAGTCACATTTCTAGGATTCACCATTGAACCAGCAAATGATAAGAGAAAAAAAACCTGACTTAAAGCCCACCTATGAAAAGAATGCCAAAACAGATGGACCACCACCACGAAGGGAGAGGTCACCTGAAGATTCTTACCCTATATAGACAGTTTTTCCAAAATCACCATTGTTCCATCCGGGACTGAAAATCACCTTTCTCTTAACGGGCCACAGTCCCATCAATGAAAAACTTGCAAACCTTTGTATTCTGGAGGATCCTCTCTGCGTATTCGGGGAGCTCGAGAGTTGATACATTATGCGTGAGTGCCAGCTACATGACTATCTGCATCAATTGTTAATCACCAGAGACTTATTCCCCAGGACCAAGAACACCACCTTCTGAATACAAATGTAAGAGTATAAGGCCCTTACTAGATAGGGGCACCTCTGTAGCCAGGTGGGCAGGAGCAGCAGTGCATAGCACAACCTTCTTGATTAGACCAGGGTTTGAGCCTGTGACCACCAAATACGGAGGATGCAGAAAGGTCAGGGAATGACCACCGCATATCCCCCGGAGCATTATGGTCTTAGTTGCTAATGCTCCTAAAAACCAAATAACAACCTTAATAGATATCCAAGGCTCCTCTATGCAAGAAGTAGGGCACAAATTGCAGCAGGAAATGGACTGAGAAGAAACTGCTAGTCGCCCCTATTTCAGAAAAGACTAGAACAACACACTGCACTAAATATAAATCCCACGATACGGGCCCTAACTGGAACTGCCTCAGGCAGCACAAGACAAGGAGTAGAATGGAACCCAGAAAAATTCAGCCACTATACACCCTGGTTTCCAAACTTGGACTGGACTCAACCCAAACCTGCCACCTTGGTATGAGAAGAGCTTTCAGACCACCCCGGCAGACCACCTGCTGGTGATTTCTGACCTTAGTGGACGTAGGCGATTTATCCATGTGGTAGCATGGACTCTTTCTCCCCACCCTCCCTCCTTTTGCCTGATGGAGATACCTCCATTGAATCCTGGGGATGCTGCCCTTTCAACCCCATACTTCTCCCTTTCTTTAATCTTCAACCCCTGACTCTATCTAAACGTTGTTTTTAATACATATGTCCTTGCCACTGAAATCTTTGGAAATTAGGTGGCATGACATGCCACAGTACCATTGCGATCTCTCTCTCTACTGCCTGACTTGCCTCCATGTGGCTAAGGATGGGCAGTAGGGGTCCCACCAGGGGCCCAATGTCTAAATAAGTTCTGACATAACTGAGTGGTCAGGAGCGAGAGTAAAATCGCGTACGCTCTTTGAGTGGACCGGCATTCAAGCCCTCACTCGTAAATATAATTAATGCTTATGATTAATGGTGGTCGTGCCGGAGTATAAACGAGAATTAATAAATGGTCAGGGACAACATAATATGAGAGTACAAATACTATCATACATTTTACACTTTTTGAAACCTCTGGCTTTCACTGAGTACTGTAACACATAGTATACAATGCAGAGATGGGGGTACCCCTGTTGGCATTAGACAACAAACAGTTTATCCTTTTGTTTTTTTTATCCTTCCAAAAAAATGTGACAAATTCCTGGGTAACCAAACCTTCTATCTGATCAACGATCACCAGTATAAATTCCGTCACTGTCACTACTGATGATATATTGACTTTTAGCATTGGCATTAGTAACAGCATATGATGCAAGAAAGCAAGTGTAGACAGCATCCAGCATCAGCCGAAAAAAAAAAAAAAAAAAAAAAAAAAAATTTCTCATTTCATCCATCCATTTGCTCCAAACTTTTGTACAGTTCTTCCTTGAAATTATTTAAGCCGTCAACTTCCACAAATACAGATGAAAATTTGTTCCAACAATCGACCACTCAGTGGGTAAAGGCAAATTTCTGCATATCTATTCTACAGCTGTCTTTCCTCAATTTGAATTTTTTCCCTCTCAGGTATGTAATCTGAGCAAGAGGTAGAATCCCATCAGCATTGAGCTTGCTCAAACCATTCAAGGCCTTGTACGTCTTATCAGATACTTTGCAGGACTAGACACATTGCAGATGTCTAGTCTCCAGATGCTTCAATTTGCCAAACTTAAGCCTTTCTTGGTAATAGCAACCCATTGTTGCCCTTCTTTGTACTCATTCCAGCAGCTCTTCTTCCTTCCCAAAACGTTGCCTCCAGTAGTGACATAACCATTGCTTTTTCAATGGGATAATCACCTACTTATCTCTGCTAGCAAAATTCCTTTGTATATCATTGACAAGACCCCATGCTTTTTTCTGGCAGCTTGTCTGCTCAGAACACTTCATATCTGGCTGCACAATCATCCCCAGGTCTTTTTCATTCTCAGTATCCTGAATGTAGTATACTACACAGTTGGTATGTTAATCTGGGACTGTCTAGGTTAAACTGCAGTTGCTACCTCTGTCCAAATTTTCTAGATCCTCTTGAAGTAGCATGCTGTCATTAACAACTCTGCCAACCTTCCTATCTTCTCCAAACTTGGTCATTAAGCCTGTTATTCCTTCATCAATATTATTGATAAGTATAGAAAACAACAATGGACCCAACGGCAAACCCTGAGCAACTTCACTAATAACATTAGTCCACTAAGAGCACTGTCTATTGATTACTACTCTCTGTATTCTCCCTTTATCCATGCAGTAAATCTCCAGATCTTGGGTATAATTCCATATTTTGACTAATGGTCAGAAACAAAGCAGTGATTGGCATGTGCCACTCATTGCTTTCCCCACTCACATGTAACACGCCAAACACATTGTAATACATCGAGGTTAAATTAAGATAGAGCAACAGCAATACAGGATTAAAATAAGCAAAAATAATTAAGTTTTCAAAAATAACTATTTTTTGCTTAAATCCCTCCTGAAATCATGTAAAAACTAATCTTTGTTAAAATATCTGTTACTGCTGTTTTTAAATAGGAAACTCATTTTCTGCTATAAAAACAGTGGTTTGGCAGGGGGTAAAATAAACAGCATAAATAAGACTAATGATAGTGAGGGCTCATCATAATCTTTGGTTAAAATATCGCTTACTGCTGTTTTTACATAGGGAACTCATTTTCCACCTTAAAAACAGCGGGGATAAACACCTAACTAAGACTAATGATAGCAAATGTATTCACAATAATCACCCAATCACAGTTGAAAAAAGCCGTGAAATAAGGTTGAATTTGAAAGTGTCTGCAATTCTGCCCAGACACGATAGGAGGGAGTATATGATGAGAGCCTTGTCGATCAATTCGGCCCTGGAAAGATTGTGCAAGGCTCAAGGGGTAGAATTTTTTTCAGCCTGGACTGTACTTGTTCACAGGAGAGATTGCTTCTACACGGATGGGATACACTTAAATAGAAAGGGTGCACGAATATTTGCTGATGCTATAGAGGCAGTGTTAGGTGAGTCGGAAAACTGCTAGCTTGGGGGGAAGACAAAGACGAATAGATTAGCATTAGCATTAGTAGAGGCATTTGATGCAAGAAAGCAAGCTTATGCAGCATCAGCTAAAAAAAAAAAAAAAAAAACCACTTCCACTTCACCCCTCTGTTCATTCAAAATACCTGTCCAGCTGAGCCTTAAACTTATTTAAGCTATCAACCTCCACGACAAGGGATGGAAGTCTGTTCTTACTAACCAACCACCCGCTGGCTAAAGGCAAATTTCTGCACGTCTATCCTACATCTGTCTTTCCTCAATTTGAATTTATGCCCTCTCAGGTGATTATTCTGAGCTAGAGGAAAAATCACATCAGCATTGAGCATGCTCAAACCATTCAAGGCTTTATACACCTCTATCAGATCACCTCGCTGGTGCCTAGTCTCCAGACACTGTAATTTGCAAAACTTAAGCCTTTCTTCGTAAGAGCACCCCTTTTTCCATTCACTAATCTTGTTGCCCTTCTCTGTACTCGCTCCAGCAGCTCTACATCCTTCTTGAAATGAGGCCTCCAGACCTGTATACAGTACTCTAGGTGTGGCCTGACCATTGCCTTATACAAGGGAATAATCACCTCCTTATTCCTGCTGGAAAAATTCCTGTATATCATTGACAATACTCCATGAGCTACTCTTGCAGACCGTCTGCACTGCTCAGAGAACTTCATATCTGTAGTCTTCATATCTCAACGTATCAACTCTGTGTAGTACCACAGAGTTGATACGTTGCTCTGGGGTTGCTGTTTCCCATGTGTAGTACTTTACATTGGTCAATGTTAAACTTCATTTGCCACCTCGACAGCCCATCTGCTCAACCTTTCCAGATCCTGTTACAGCAGCATAGTGTCAGTAGTGTCCTTGACAACCCTGCCAACCTTTGTATCGTCTGCAAACTTGGACATTAAGCTTGATATACCGTCATCAATATCATTTATAAATACAGAAAACAATAATGGACCCAACACTGAGCCCTGAGGGACTCCACTAATAACATTAGTCCACGATGAGCAGTGTCCATTGATTACCACTCTGTCTTCTCCCCCTCAACCACCCCTTTATCCATAGCAGCAATTTGCCTCCAATGTCACACTGCTCCAATTTGTGTAGCAGTCTTCCATGTGCAACAGTATCAAAAGCCTTTCTAAGATCCAAGTATATAATATCAAAGCTATTCCCTGCATCCAGTTCTTTTGTGACTGCATCATAGTATCCAATCAAATTGGTCAGGCAAGACTTCCCCTTAACAAAACCATGCTCGGACACATGCTGTGTCCGAGCTATAACTGAAGTCTTGTCTAAATGATCCTGCAGTGCTTCTTTAACCAGTGCCTCCATTAATTTTCCTGGAACAGAAGTTAAGCTCACAGGTCTATAATTACTTGTGTCAGCCTTTGATCCTCCTTTGTGAATTGGGGTCACATTTGCACATTTCCAGTCTATGGGTACCTCCCCTGAGTCCAAGGAAGCTCTCATAATTATGGCTAAGGGTTTGCTTACTTCCTTTGCTGCCTCCTTTAATATAACCGAATATATCCCATCCACCCCGGGTGCCTTTCTTGTGTTTATCTTCAACAATTTCTCCTCCACTTTACTCCCAGTTATTTCAAGATTCTGTAGCTTACTGCTAGAGTTGAATACACCTCTGGCATTCCCCTCGGTGAATAACTCCTCATGTGCGAATGTCGATGCAAAATATTCATTTAGTTTGTTAGTTACCTGAGCACGATCATCAACAGTTGACCCATCAATATCAAGTGGTCCAATCTGATTCATCCACTTCCTTCTAGAGTTTACATAAGTAAAGAACTCTTTGCTGTTTTTCTTTGCATCCCTTGCCAAAGATTTCTCGTACTCTGCCTTCGCCTGCCTAACCTCCTTTGTAACTTGGTTGCATATCAACTTGTGTTCTGTGTTGATATGCAACCACAAGTTGCATATCAACACAGAACACAAGTTGATATGTGGTTGCATATCAACAGCTTCTGTGTCATGTCTTAATTTGTAAGTATCCCATGCATTTTTCTTCTCTGCCATATGCCTCATTAGTTCATCTGACATCCATTTTGGCCTAAACCTTGAACGATATTTCTTAGTTGGTATGTAAAGCCTAGTAGCTTCCAAGATAAGTTCTTTGAATACTTCCCATTTTGAATTTGCTGTTGGTAACATCATCAGTTGTCCCCACTGTATAGAATTTAAATACTGTCTCCGTCCATCGTAGTCGCCTTTACGGAAGCAATGACCCTTCCCTTTACCCCTAATGGTAGTTACCTCTTTGAGTAAATCCCAGTTCAGCACACTGTAATCACTGCCACCTAGTGGTTCATTTATCTGCAGATTCTTAATGCATGAAGAATCACTGCTGATAATCAAATCAAGAGTATTACTCCCTCTAGTTGCCTCCCGAGCATGCTGATGTAGAAAACAATCATCCAATAAATCCACAAAAGCCCTGCTAGTGTGTGAGCGACCAGCCCCCAAATTCCAGTCAATATCTGGGAAATTGAAATCTCACATTATAAGACACTCTGATTTACTGGCCCACTCTATTTCCCTGTACAGTTTCTTATTATACTCATCAGAGTCATTAGGCCTATAGCACACTCCTACTCTCAATTTTGATCTCCCAATGCTTATGTCACACCAAACTGACTCAACACTGCGCTGTCCAGCGATGTCGACTGGCTTCACTTCCTTGGTTTTTATGTGTTTCTTACCTAATAGCATAACCCCTCCCCCCTTCCTATCCTGTCTATCCTTTCTGTAGACGTTGTACTCCCCAAATTCCAGTTCTGCATCCCTTATATCTCTGTGACACCATGTCTCTGAAATCCCAACAATATCTGCCTTTGATTAGCATTAGCATTAGTAGAGGCTTATGATGCAAGAAAGCAAGCTTATTCAGCATCAGCCAAAAAAAAAAAAAAAAAAACCTCTCCCATTTCACCCCTCCGTTCGTTCGAAATACCTGTCCAGTTGAGCTTTAAATTTGTTTAGGCTATCAACTTCAACAACAAGTGATGGATGTCGGTTCCACCAACCAACCACCCGCTGGCCAAAGGCAAATTTCCGCACATCTATCCGACATCCGTCCTTCCTCAATTTGAATTTATGCCCTCTGAGGTGATTATTCTGAGAAAGATGAAGAATCCCATTGGCATTGAGCATGCTCAAACCATTCAAAGCCTTATACACCTCTATCAGATCACCTCGCCGGTGCCTAGTCTCCAGACTCTGTAATTTGCAAAACTTAAGCCTTTCTTCGTAAGAGCAACCCTTTGTTCCATTTACTAATCTTGTTGCCCTTCTCTGTACCCGTTCCAGCAGCTCTACATCCTTCTTGAAATGAGGCCTCCAGACCTGTATACAGTACTCAAGATGTGGCCTAACCATTGCCTTATACAAGGGAATAATCACCTCCTTATCCCTGCTAGAAAAATTCCTGTATATCATTGACAAGACACCATGAGCTACTCTTGCAGCTCGTCTGCACTGCTCAGAGAACTTCATATCTGCCTGCACAATTACCCCCAGGTCCTTTTCATTCTCCACCACTGTCAGTGTAGTACCGCAGAGTTGATACATTGCTCTGGGGTTACTGTTACCCATATGTAGTACTTTACATTTGTCAATGTTAAACTTCATTTGCCACCTCTCAGCCCATCTGTTCAACCTTTCCAGATCCTGTTGCAGCAGCATAGCGTCAGTAGTGTCCTTAACGACCCTGCCAACCTTTGTATCATCTGCAAACTTAGACATTAAACTTGATATCCCATCATCAATATCATTCATAAACACCGAAAACAACAATGGACCCAACACTGAACCTTGAGGAACTCCACTAATAACATTAGTCCACGTTGAGCAGTGTCCATTGATTACCACTCTCTGTCTTCTGCCACTCAACCATCCCCTTATCCATAGCAGCAATTTGCCTCCAATGCCACACTGCTCCAATTTGTGCAGCAGTCTTCCATGTGCAACAGTATCAAAAGCCTTTCTAAGATCCAAATATATAATATCAAAGTTATTCCCTGCATCCAGTTCTTTTGTGACTGCATCATAGTATCCAATCAAATTGGTCAGGCAAGACCTGCCCTTAACAAAACCATGCTGCGTCTGAGCTATAACTGAATTCTTGTCTAGATGATCCTGCAGTGCTTCTTTAACCAGTGCCTCCATTAATTTACCTGGAACAGAAGTTAAACTAACAGGTCTATAATTACATGTGTCAGCCTTTGATCCTCCTTTGTGAATTGGGGTTACATTTGCACATCTCCAGTCTATGGGTACCTCCCCTGAGTCCAAAGAAGCTCTCATAATTATGGCTAGGGGTTTGCATACTTCCTTTGCTGCCTCCTTTAATATAACTGGATAGATCCCATCCACCCCAGGTGCCTTTTTTATGTTTATCCTCAACAATCTCTCCTCCACTTTCCTCTCAGTTATTACAAAATCATCCAGCTCACTGCCAATGTTTACTTTACCTACATCATTCTCCTTCCTGAATAACTCCTCATGCGTGAATGTAGATGCAAAATACTCGTTTAGATTGTTAGCCACCTGAGCAGGATCCTCAACTGTTGAACCATCAATATCCAGTGGACCAATCTGATTCATCCCTTTCCTTCTCGAGTTCAAGTATGTAAAGAAGTCCTTTCTCTTTTTTTTCTTTGCATCCTTTGCCAAGGATTTTTCGTAGTCTGCCTTTGCCTGCCTAATCTCCTTTGTGACTTGGTTACAGACCAACTTATATCTATCATAGGCTTCCATGTCACCCATTAATTTGTATATATCCCATGCATTTTTCTTCTCTGCCACATGTCTCATTAGTCCATCTGACAACCATTTAGGCCTAAACCTTGAACAATATTTCTTAGTTGGTATGTAAAGCCTGGTAGCCACCAAGATTAGTTCCTTGAATGCTTCCCATTTTGAGTTTGCTGTTGGTAACATCATCAGTTGGTCCCACTGTATAGAATTTAAATACTGTCTCAGACCATCATAGTCGCCTTTACGAAAACAAAAACCCTTCCCTTTACCTCTGATGGTAGTTACCTCCTTGAGTAAATCCCACTTAAACCACTGTGATCACTGCCACCTAGTGGTTCATTTATCTGCAGGTTCTTAATGCATGAAGAATCACTACTGATAATCAGATCAAGAGTATTGCTCCCTCTTGTTGCCTCACGAACATGCTGATGTAGAAAACAATCATCCAATAAATCTACAAAAGCCTTGCTAGTGTGCGAGTGACCAACCCACAAATTCCAGTCAATATCTGGGAAATTAAAATCCCCCATTATAAGACTCTGATTTACTGGCCCACTCTATCTCCCTGTACAATATATTATTATACTCATCAGAGTCATTAGGCCTATAGCACACTCCTACTCTCAATTTTGATTTCCCTATGCTCATGTCACACCAAACTGACTCGACACTGCCCTGTCCATCGATGTCAACTGTCTTCACTTCCTTTGACTTTATGTGTTTCTTAATTAATAGCATAACCCCTCCTCCCCTCCTGTCCTGTCTATCCTTTCTATATACATTGTATTCCCCAAATTCCAGTTCCGCATTACTTATATCTGTGTGACACCATGTCTCTGATATCCCAACAATATCTGCCTTTGATGTTTTGAGCAATACCTCAAATTCATCAAATTTATTTACCAAACTCCTAGCATTGGTGTACACGCAGGTATACATGCACCTGTTTCTATTCTTAGCTACCCCAACACAACCCATGTGTTTACTTGTAACGCAATGACTACCAGCAGTCTCTGAAATATCCTGCATCTTGTTTTTCAGACTTCTGCTCATTTGAATAGAAGCAGTGCAAGAATCACTTCCACCTCTGCCAGTGGCCACTGTTAATCTATTAGTCCTTGTATCCCCCCCAACTAGCAGTTCTCCGACCCACCCAACACTGCCTCGACAGCATCAGCAAAAATTCTTGCACCCTTTCTATTTAAGTGTATCCCATCCCTGTAGAAGCAATCTCTCCTGTTAACAAGTACAGTCCAGGCTGAAAAAAATTCTACCCCTTGAGCCTTGCACAATCCCTCCAGGGCCGAATTGATCGACAAGGCTCTCATCATATACTCCCTGCTATCGTGCCTGGGCAGATTGCAGACACTTTCAAGTTCAACCCTAATTCACGGCTTTTTTTCAACAGTGACCTGTACTTGCTAAGTAATTCTGCCGGTCTGCTACTCTTAATATCATTAGTGCCAACGTGTACAACTATATCACCTTTTGTGCCCTTAAAAGATGATATCCGCTCTACAACGTCATCAACCTTTGCCCCTGGCAGACATACCCTGGTCCTATTCCACCTATCCTTTTTACAAAGCATGTTCTCAATGATGTTTTGAGCAATACCTCGAATTCATCAAATTTGTTTACTAAACTCCGAGCATTGGTGTACATGCAAGTATACCTGCACCTGTTTCTATTCTTAGCTACCCTAAGAATAGAAAACCCATGTGTTTACTTGTACTGCAATGGCTCCCAGCAGTCTCTGAAATATCAAGCATCTTGTTTTTCAGGCTTCTGCTCATTCTAATATAAGCAGTGCAAGAATCTCTTTCACCTCTGCCAGTGGCCACTGTTAATCTATTAGTCCTTGTATCCCCCCCAACTAGCAGTTCTCCGACCCACCCAACACTGCCTCGACAGCATCAGCAAAAATTCTTGCACCCTTTCTATTTAAGTGTATCCCATCCCTGTAGAAGCAATCTCTCCTGTTAACAAGTACAGTCCAGGCTGAAAAAAATTCTACCCCTTGAGCCTTGCACAATCCCTCCAGGGCCGAATTGATCGACAAGGCTCTCATCATATACTCCCTGCTATCGTGCCTGGGCAGAATTGCAGACACTTTCAAGTTCAACCCTAATTCACGGCTTTTTTTCAACAGTGACCTGTACTTGCTAAGTAATTCTGCCGGTCTGCTACTCTTAATATCATTAGTGCCAACGTGTACAACTATATCACCTTTTGTGCCCTTAAAAGATGATATCCGCTCTACAACGTCATCAACCTTTGCCCCTGGCAGACATACCCTGGTCCTATTCCACCTATCCTTTTTACAAAGCATGTTCTCAATGATGTTTTGAGCAATACCTCGAATTCATCAAATTTGTTTACTAAACTCCGAGCATTGGTGTACATGCAAGTATACCTGCACCTGTTTCTATTCTTAGCTACCCTAAGAATAGAAAACCCATGTGTTTACTTGTACTGCAATGGCTCCCAGCAGTCTCTGAAATATCAAGCATCTTGTTTTTCAGGCTTCTGCTCATTCTAATATAAGCAGTGCAAGAATCTCTTTCACCTCTGCCAGTGGCTACTGTCAATCTATTGGTCTTTGTCTCCCCACAAGCTAGCAGTTTTCCAACCCACCTAACACTGCCTCGATAGCATCAGCAAATATTCTTGCACCCTTTCTATTTAAGTGTATCCCATCCCTGTAGAAGCAATCTCTCCTGTTAACAAGTACAGTCCAGGCTGAAAAAAAATTCTACCCCTTGAGCCTTGCACAATCTTTCCAGGGCCGAATTGATCGGCAGGGCTCTCATCATATACTCCCTCCTGTCGTGTCTGGGCAGAATTGCAAACACTTTCAAATTCAACCCTAATTCACGGCTCTTTTTCAACAGTGACCTGTACTTGTTAAGTAATTCCACCGGTCTCCTACTCTTAATATCATTAGTGCCAATGTGTACAACTATATCACCTTTTGTGCCCTTAAAAGATAATATCCGCTCTACAATGTGATCAACCTTTGCCCCTGGCAGACATACCCTGGTCCTGTTCCACCTATCCTTTTTACAAAGCATGTTTACCATTTCCCTGACAATAGTCACCAACAACTACTAGTTCCTTTCGGACCAGCGTATTCTGCCTTGGGGACTGCCGCTGTGTTGCATGATGACCGAGTGCAAGATCTGGCATTGGTGTGGGCAGCTGAGAACTTGATGGGCCCCTCAATTTAGTTTCTTCTAGGCCATCCACCCTGTCCTTCA
This sequence comes from Mastigoproctus giganteus, assembly GCF_048544385.1. Classification (NCBI taxonomy): domain Eukaryota; kingdom Metazoa; phylum Arthropoda; class Arachnida; order Uropygi; family Thelyphonidae; genus Mastigoproctus; species Mastigoproctus giganteus. The sequence continues at coordinate 141,684,405 of NC_143579.1, read as the reverse complement.
AGCTCTCATATAGGCCCCCAAGAACGCTGAGTTGTTGCCTAATATCGATACACTCCTTGCATCGCGCGCACACAAAGATATGCACAAAGATGAAGTTACAAAAGAATTGTTAAAACAATTCTTCTGTAACTTTATCTTCACCCAGGCCTTTTTGATTCATTTGCTTCAATGCATGTTCTGTCTCACCAGCAAGGATATTATGTATGTCGTCTGTGTTGCTAATTTGTGATGTCTTCCCCACTGCTGGTCTCATTCCCTTGTTCCCTTTATAATTCTTTATCGTTGTCTTCTTCTATTTGAATTATGCCTTCTCTGCTACTTATAAGCACACACACCATCACTATTCTTCATTTTGAGTATCATTTGTCTTTCTGTATTACTGTCACGACTGCTGAAGTAATTCCTTCATTTTCCTTTAATGCTCGTTCTACTTTTCTTGTGCTAAATCTTCTTATGTCCTCTCTGAGTCTCTTTCTAATCGCTTGGCGTAACTGGGTGTACTCAATTTTGTACTTGTGTTTGTTGCTCTTCATTTGTTGTCTTTGGTTCATCATGGCAGGTGTTTCTTGACTAATTTCTTCTTCTTTGGATTTCTTTTTACCTATAGGTTTCCCGGGCTTTATCCGCTTTAGAAAGTTTTATTCCTTGTTGATATCTTTGTAATGAAAGGTCTGCAGCAGCTCAAACTTGTTCCTGAGTTCCAGTACATACTGCCCTTTCTCCTCTTCTGTTATTCTAAAAACCTTCATGTTATTTACTCGTCTGTTTTTTCCTTTCTTTTCTTACATCTATATCAAGTGTGGATGTGTACAGGTTGAACTCTACACTATGCCAAAGCGTAACTATAACAGTGTTAAATTAGTGACAAATGGGCCTGGAGTACTGGGGTCCATAGTTTTACAAATAGATATTTATTTAAAGTATATCCAGTATAAAATAAAATAAAATAAAATAATTTCCAGTAGCTTTCGGAACTCGTGTCCCTTCGTCAACTGACAAATTTGAATACATTACAAGCAAAGTGTGGCACGTTACTCATTCGTCATTGTTGTAGCACGGACGTGTGCTGCCTTGCGCCAGTGATCATCCATCAATAAAACGGTTGTCTCCAGGATTGGATGTATACGCATGCCTTTCTGGCGATTTAATGCCTTAGGGTTGTTCATTATGTTTAGTGACTCTAGCCATAGGCGGTCTCTAACCGCCTATGGTTTAGTGTCTCTAACCGCCTATGGCTAGAGTCACTAAACATAAATGAACAACCCTAAGGCATTAAATCGCCAGAAAGGCATGCGTATACATCCAATCCTGGAGACAACCGTTTTATTGATGGATGATCACTGGCGCAAGGCAGCACACGTCCGTGCTACAACAATGACGAATGAGTAACGTGCCACACTTTGCTTGTAATGTATTCAAATTTGTCAGTTGACGAAGGGACACGAGTTCCGAAAGCTACTGGAAATTATTTTATTTTATTTTATTTTATACTGGGTATACTTTAAATAAATATCTATTTGTAGTGTTAAATTAGTTATATTCTTAGACAACCGGGGCTGTACGATTACGCTTGAAAGATATAATTTAATTAGAATATCTAAGATAATTATCTTACTACCTGCAATCTACATGATTTGAACTTTAGAGCTATGTTCTGAACTTTAGAGCTATTGTATTTTTAATACAATTAAAAAATTTGAATTCTCCTACCACTCCCTCTAAAATACTATAACAATGGCAGGAAGTTTTGAACCATACAAAGGTTTTACATTTATTAATTAGTAACCCACAAAATCTTCAGTTAAATTAAAAATAAACTAAGGAATATGACTGTCTATAAAGCTACTTATAGAATATGATTTTATATGACAATTAAATCAATAAAACGGCAAATTTTTTTTCAAAAACATGTCTGTATTCTGGAGCTGAAAATTCTTATTTTACCCCTCTACAGACAAATTCAGTGAAAAGTTTGGTGAAACTCAATCAGTTGCTCATAATCTTTCTAAGTCTTTTGATTATGTTTTGCATAGAAATTTTCCAAACAAGGCTCTGTCTTACAGTTTTCTGATTGTACTTTTTGAAATTGGGTATTCGGTTGTCTCGATCTTACTGCTTGCTGTGGGTGATGGTATATCTTACTGTCTTCTCTTCTTATGCCAACGTTTCTGAAGGTCCAGTACTTTCTCCTCTTCTTTTCCTCTTGTTTATTAATGGCCTTCTTCCAATTCTGAAGGTCCAGTACTTTCTCCTCTTCTTTTCCTCTTGTTTATTAATGGCCTTCTTCCAAAAAATATGTATGGGAAATCCCATACATATTTTTTTCTGATGATCGTACACTGCATTCAATCTTCCAGTTTGAACAGCTTCAATTTCTGAAATGTCCACCACTAGTTCCTTAGAAGCTGATGTCAGTAATTGTCAAACCCTTAATTTGTACTGTGCACTTTTCAATAGTGTATTGGACTATATTATACTGAGGTGTGTGCTTTGGCCAGAGTGAGTACCATTTCACAGTTTGATCTATTTTATGATCACAGAAATGATATCACTACTGGTTCCTTTTGAATATCTCAAGGGCAAGTTTTTTATGTCAACTGAGAACTTTGTCTATCACTTCACTGCACAATGGTATTTATTGTAAGCATTGAAACTGAAATCCTGGGCAGAGTACTCCCTGGTCAGCAGCCTTTGAACCATGCTTCAAAAATCATTATGATGCTTGTCCTAGGAGTAACCAACCTTTTGGTTTTCAAGTTCAAGAATGCCATAAGTTAAGTTTGATGATGGACCATGTTGCTTCCTGATCTTTGAGCCATTGTCTCTGTGGAGTAAGCATTCTTTCTGCAGTTCGACTTTTTCCTTTCCTTCTGATTTGGGGACAGGGAAACATATCTATCCTAAATTTCACTGATGTTCATTAAACTGAATTTGCTGACTTCCTGCCATGATGTTTCAATATCTGAATCCTCTATAGGATCTGCAGCAGTTTTCCGAAGCAGCAGGATGTTAAGTCTTATCCTCAATGAATGCCAAGTTTATACTGAAGAGATCCACCTGATGAGTTGGATTAAAACCATGCAATAATGTACATTATCGAATGACATATTGATTACCTTACAGGCTGTGATATGTACACAATATTGCACTCATTCAGTTCTGTTCAGTGTCTAAAATGCTCTTCTCCCATCTACAATTAAAGTCAAATGTTCAATTCTGCTGGATTTACAGTTGTATTTAAATCAAAGAAAATGAGATTGCAGATGTGGCTAAATCAGTTTGATCCTTCAATACATATGAATTTTTAGTCTCAACAGAATACTGATTTATGATCTGTAATACATGCCTCGAACATTGGCAAAGATTATGGCATATGTAGGACACAAACTGTACCAAATTAAACCTGTAATTATGTCATGGTCCTGTGGTCTACGCAACATATGGAAACAAGATATTATTCTTGCTAGACTCATTGCGGATACTCACCTGATAATCCTTTTTATTGAGGGTGTTTGAACTTGCATTATGCTGCTGTTGTCACGGTATTTGAACTATTAAGTAATATACTAATTGACTGTCCATATTGCACAATGACTGTCATGCATTTTTTGCCATCTTTAGGCATCTCGCTGTGCCACATACACTCAGCTAGATTTTTGCTGACATAACATAGCTTACATTTTTACCTTTTTAAAGTGAATGAACTTTTACCCTGGTATTTAACTGTGCTTTATTTTAAAATATGCTGGGTAATGTCTCTTTAGGTTTTAAACTTTTATCTGTATAAGAACCTGGACTTGGCACACTATGGCTTTGTATGTTGCTGTACCATAAACATCTATCTATCTTGTTTCAAGCCTTTAACACTTAAATCAGACCCTCTTAGATTCCGGGTTTCATTATGATACAATTTTTAGAATTTGAATCTTCTGGCGTGAGTAACCTTTTGTCTCCTTGACTTGTCTTGTCGCTGTTTGCATTCTGCGCACCAGTTCTACAAATTTCCTACAGTGAAACTTCCAAACCATTGAAGGGGTATTTAATATGTGGCCTATATCAGTTGCCAAAATTTCTGATATCATGAGCCACTCTCATAGAATTTCTTGTAGTGTTCAGTTTCCATCAGATCTTTTTTATTTTCCATTACCCTCAATTTGATATCATTGAAATATAATTGTGTTTTGTTTATAATATTTTTATGAGTGAAATAAGTTTAATTAATTTTATACTTTAATTAATGACTCTTTTTTTTTTTTTTTTTTGCCTCTACAGCAAGAAAAATACATGAAGCTTGAGGAAATTCTGAAAAATTATTTAGATTATTGTGATGAAAGTAGTGTGGTGTGCCCAAGTAGAAGTTCATGTGGTAAGAGCTTTTATTTATGTACTTCAATTTTCTGTCCTTTTGAAACTTTAATTCTAAAGTTCTATATATAAACTGCAGTTTTCTTGTTTGTGTATAGGAAACCTTGATTTACAATCTCTATTTCTCTCTCTTCAACACGTCTTCCCCACTTCCTTCTAGAGAAATGTTTATAAAATGATCCCAGCTCACCACAAATGGTTCATCATTTGAAATCCATTAGAAGCAATGTCTAAATGAAACTATAAATGAGAGATGCTCAGAGCTGTTACTCCAGCAGACCTCCAGATCCTGCTGCAACAGGATCTGGAAAAGTTGGGCAGATGGGCTGAGAAGTGGCAACTGAAGTTTAACTTTGACAAATGCAAAGTACTGCATATGGGTAGCAGTAACCCCAGAGAAATGTACCAATTAGGTGGTGTTACACTCAGGGTAGTGGATAGTGAAAGAGACCTGGGGTAATTGTGCAGTCAGGTAAAGTTTTCTGAGCAGAAAACTGGTAGGCTGTCAAATAGGCTGTCAGAGTAGGTCATGAGTTCTTTTCAATGATATACAGGAATTTTGCTAGCAGGGAGGTGATTATCCCTTGTATAAGGCAATGGTCAGGTCACACCTCAAGTACTGTGTACAGGTCTGGAAGCCTCATTTTAGGAGGGATGTAGAGTTGCTGTAACGAGTACAGAGAAGAGGGGAACAAAGGGGTGCTCTTATGAAGAAAGGCTTAAGTTCTGCAAATTGCATTGTCTGGAGACTAGGCACCTGCAAGGTGATCTGATTGAGGTGTATAAGGCCCTGAATGGATTGAGCAGGCTCAGTGCTGATAGTTTTCTTCCTCTTGCTCAGATTATAAAACTGAGGGTGTACAAACTTAAATTGAGGAAAGACTGTTGTCGATTAGATGTGTGGAAATTTTCCTTTAGCCAGCGGGTAGTTGATTGTTGGAACCAACTTCCATCTATTGTGGAAGTTGATAGATTAAATAAATTCAGGAAAGAAGTGAATGGATGGGTGAAATGGAAAGTTTTTTTTTTTTTTTTTATCTGATGGTGTATAACTTCTTTCTTGCATCATATGCTAATGTTAAATCCTATTCGGTGTTTTCAATTCCAGAAGTATGGGCATTCACAATCTACAAGGGATCTGCATCTCCAAATAGCATGTCTCTCAAAATTCTTGCCTTGTTTAATCAGGAAAGTTGACCATCCTGCATATTCAGTGGACTGTGACATCTGGAAAAGAGCAAAAAATATCCAAAAGTACAAAACCAAACATAAAGTTGCCTGCTTAGAAGTGAAAAAGCAGGTACCATTAAGTACAATTTTTCTATGTAGCCTCCTCCTTCAGCAACCAAAGCAGAAAACAGTCTCAATTTAGGCCAATGTCTCCTACTCTCTGAATATATCCATAGCAGACTGGATTCTCTCAGTACTGTATCCAAAACAGTATCCACTTGTTCCACAAGTCTCCAGTCAAGCTCCCAACACTCTAATCACATCTATACATGCGTGTGCACTGACAGACACATGCACAGCTTCGGTATCTTGGCTTATTCCAAAATTGAAATGCCCTACAAGTAGTAGCATTGCTACCTCTGGTAGGGAATGTGGATACCAATGACAATGTGGATCAAGGTGATATAATCCTAGAAATACTCACTCAGAATGATATGGATCATGCTGAAAATTTATCAGCACACACTGTCAACTTCTTGGGAACAAGTTGAAATAAATCTTAAAACAAAATAATCCACCTGCTGTGGTTTCCACACTAATTTAGTCGGTACCTATTGCCTATTTTTTTTGGTCAGTACCATTCTGTAGGTCTGTACCATATACATTTTTTTGGTCATTACCATATATATTTTCAAGAAGCAAACCTGACCTTAATGGTAGCTGTCACCAATAAAAGGCTACATCACTTTTAGAAAAGCTTGCACCGCTACCTTGAATGGGTTGAGCACGCTGAATTCTGATGGGATCCTTCCACTTGTTCAGATTACGAACCTAAGGGGGCATAAATTCAAATTAAGAAAAGACAGATGTAGATTAGATGTGCGGAAATTTCTCTTTAGCCAGCGGGTGGTTAATTGCTGGAACAAACTTCCATCTGTCGTTGTGGAAGTTGATAGGTTGAATAAATTTAAGGAGGAAATGGACAGGCATTTGGAGGGAATGGTGTGTTTTTTTTTTTTTTTTTGGCTGATGCTGCATAAGCTCATACACTTGCTTTCTTGCATCAAATGCCACTGCTGCTACTACTACTACCTCAAATAGCACTCGTGGAGGAGTGGCAGTTTCCACTGATTCCAGAGTATCTCAGTATCAAACACCTTTGAAAGCCATAGCAATATGGTGGACTGTATACATGGGAGGAAAATTAAAACCTCCATGAGCAAAAAGGAGCAAACCATGGAAATATCCTCCACTTCAGCAGATTAGATACACATTATGCAGTAAAAATGATACTGAACATGTACATTACAGTCAAAAAGACTGCATTAACATCTGGTGAGTATGGGCCTGGCACACCCAGGGTCCTGAGCTGGATATCATCATCCTTCTCTTCCTTGGTGATTCTCTTCTACTTTTGGCTGGTGCAGCATAAACCTCAGGCTATCATGCATTGTGGCTAATAATAATAATAATAATAATAATAATATCTACAGAAATGCTTTAAAAATGTGGCTGGTTCACCAAAGAGTGGTGAGAGGGCTCATACTTTATTAGTTGAAACTGTGAGTTATGAAGATTCTGAGCCTCTTGCTAACACTGTCAGCCTTTGATGGAATACCTGTACAGGTTGGTTATACCACATGCAACGTTAAATACCTCTAAAGGAGTAATTGTAGAATGGGACCTATGAATGTTACAAGAAAGCTGAACTGGTCCAGGAACTGAAGGCCAAAAAGTGATACAAGCGAAATGCATCATGTGAGGGAAGATTGTGATCTTACTCACACATGGCACATCACGTTGATATTTTGTTCATCTATCTTACCATCCAGTCATAAAGCCAGCTATCTCAACTGCTGAATAAGATCTTATATACTGAATATTACTAGCTCCTAAAATTTGGTCATTTTCAAATGTTTTGTTGAGGAGATAAAGTCAGCCCAAACTGTGGGTCAAAAGCACACACGTAAACAGTTTGCGATGCTGAAATATGCCCAAATTGCACGGGCCAAATCCTCTTAAGTCTAGAAGATGGGGGGGGGGATCCAAAAATATAGGGTAGAGCAGCAGAAAGTTACATCATCATCGTCGGCCATTTTCAATCCACTGCAGGATGAAGGTCTCTCCAGCAACTTTCCAGTTCCTTCTGTTTTGAGCACTGGCCATCCATTTACTACCCACAAACTCATGAATTTCATCTATCCATCTCCGCCTTTGTCTTCCAGGTTTTCTTCTAGCTCCTGTTGGGTACCATTCTGTTATTTTCTTAGTCCATCTGTCATCATGTCTTCGAGCTAGGTGTCCTGCCCAAGACCATTTTAGTTCTTTAGTTTTGATAAGAATATCCTTTACTTGAATTTGCTGCCTAATCCATGTGTTTCTCTTCCTATCTAACAGTCTGATTCCCAATATAATTCATTCCATTCTTTGCTGTGTAGTTCTCAGCTTCTCTTCCATTCTTTTGGTGAGTGCCCAAGTTTCATTTCCATAAGTCATGGTGGGCAGTATACATTGGTTCGTAATTTTACGTTTCAGACAAACTGGGATATTTCTCTTCAGTATGTGACTATATTTCTTGAATGCTATCCACCCAAAATTAATTCTTCTCTTGACTTCCAGCCATTTATCATTATTACAGCTAATAACTTGTCCCAGATAAGTGTATGACTCCACCTTTTCAATTACTGCTCCTTCAATCATTATTTCCCTTTCTGTGGCATACTTGTTCATCATTACTTTTGTTTTAGCCATATTCATATTTAGTCCAAAATCCTTACTAATTGTGCATAACTGATTAAAATTTTCCTCTAATTCTTTGGGATTGTGGCTTATGACCACAATGTCGTCTGCAAATCGTAAATGGTTTAGGTACTCTCCGTTCACATTGACTCCTTTCTAATCTTCCAATTGACCAGTCTAATCTTCTGAAGACTAATTGACCAGTCTAATCTTCTGAAAGCTTCCTCAAGGGCAGTAGTAAACAGCTTCGGAGATATTGTGTCTCCTTGTCGAACTCCTTTCTTGATTTTAAATTTCCTACTGTCTTTGTCTAGTCTAATAAAGGAGGTAGCACTCTCGTATATTTTCTTCAAAATCATAATATGTGGGGTGCCTATTCTTTGTCTTTCCAGTGCCCGAAACATTGTCTTATGCTGTATGGAGTCAAATGCCTTTTCATAATCCACAAATGCCAGGCATAATGGTGTTTTATATTCATTTGCTTTCTCCATTAGCTGTGATATTATGTGAAGGTGATCCATAGTTGAGAATCCTGTCCTAAAGCCAGCTTGCTCTTTCGGTTGATTCTCATCAAGTATTCTTTCTAATCTATTAGTAATGACCCTTGTGAACAACTGGTAGATGTGGGATAACAAGCTAACTGGGCTATAATTTCCAATTTTTGATTTATCTCCTTTCTTATGCAGCAAAACTATGATTGTATTATTCCACTGCTTAGGCGTCACACCTTTTTTAATGCACTTTGTGAAGAGCCTTGCCAGTTTTTGTGTTATTTCTCTTCCTCCCAATTTTAACAACTCTACAGTAACTTCATTTTTCCCTGAGGCTTTCTGATTCTTCGTTTTCTTCAATGCATGTTCTACCTCATCAGGAAGAATATCGGGTATGTCGTATGTGTTGCTACTTTGCAATCCGTCTTCCCCACTGCTGGCATCATTCCCTCGCTCCTTGTATAATTCTCTATAGTAGTCTTCTGCTATTTGAATTATGCCTTCTCTGCTGTTTATAAGTACACCATCAATATTCTTTTTTTTCAGTGTCATTTGTCTTTCTGTATTACTGCTCATGGCTGCTGATTTAAATCCTTTGTTTTCCCTTAATGCTTGTTCTATGTTTCTTGTGTTAAATCTTCTTATGCTGAGTCTCTTTCTAATGGCTTTGCATAACTCAGTATACTCATTTTTTTTCCTTTTCGGTGTTTATCTTGCTCTTCATTTTTCGCCTTCGGTTCATCATAACAAGTGTTTCTCGACTATTTTTTTCTTCTTTGGATTACTTTTTCCCTATCGGTTTCTTGGGCTTTATCACTTTCAGAAAGTTGTAATATTCCTTGTCAATATCTTGATACTGAGCAGTCTGCAGAAGCTCAAACTTGTTCTTAAGTTCCAGTATATACTGCTTTTTCTCCTCTTCTGTTATCTCAAAGACCTTTATATTATTTACTCGAGTCAGTTTTTTCCTTTCCTTTCATACATCTATATCAAGTGTACATCTTACCATTCTGTGATCACTTCCAACATTTACCTTATTCAGGACGGTAACATCATTCACAATATATCTTCTGTTAGTGAGGATGAAGTCGATTTCATTAGTTGTTAATCCATTTGGACTCTTCCATGCCCACTTTCTGTTCACCCTTTTCTTGAAAAAAGTGTTCATTCCTGACAATCCTTGAGATTTTGCAAATTCCACAAGTTTTTCACCCCTTTCATTTCTTTCACCAATTCCAAAATTTCCTATAGTTCCCCTTTCTGTTTTGTCTTTTTTCAACCTTAGCATTGAAGTCCCCCATAATAATAGTGTAGTGGGTTTTCTGCTCATCTAGAAGACTCAATTTTAGTGTACATTTCTTCAACCTCTTCATCATCATGGCTCGATGTTGGTGCATAAATCATTATAACCTTTAGCTTGTACCTCTTAGAAATCTTGAGTATTAGTCTTGACACCCTTGGTGATGTACTTTTGAATTCCAAAATGTTGTTTTTTAAATCTTTGTGGACCAAAAAGCCAACTCCACTTTCACTGCTTTCACTGTTTTCATTGGTGTACAGCAGATTTCCACTTGATAAACTTATATAAGTGATTTATTTCTTCTTCTTGTTTCAGCCAAACCGATGATATTCCAATTCACATTTTCTAATTCCTTTTCCAGAATGTTACATACCAAGACACAAAGAAACGAATAATGCTTGATGCACCTGAACACACATATATATATATATATGGAGCAGTAACTCCAAAATATCAGTTCGTCGTAACAGAATCCAAAGTCTCAATTTCCCCCAACCATATCTATTACAGATTGGGCCTGATGAGTGCTCTCATAATCTTCGGAACAGATTCCCAAGAAACAGAAGATACTAGTGCCAACAATATTCTAGTGAGAGTTCTGTCTACTGCACCTCACATAGACCTTCACACAAAAGATGGCATGGACATTGTGTGCCCACAATATCCTCAAAGAGAGAAGATGAAGTTGGATTGCCATAGCTTGGGTTTAAAAAAAAGTCAGAACTATCCTTATCCACAAAAACCAAATAATGTACCACATCATACAGTATAATTGTAGAGGCTTTTGCATAAACATTGACATCTCTGTGCTATTCAGTTGTGTTATCCTGTGGGCATCTTTTTACAAGAGACAGATTTTTACCTTGAGTGTCTTGTACAGCTAAAATTTATACACTCGTGTTCAAAGAAGTGCATCGCCTAGGAATTTCACATTTCTAACCCTTTTTAGCAATGGTATGTTACATTAATGACTAGCATCACAAATAGAAATATAAACAAAAGATATTTATTAATAGTTAAGGCAAAGCTAAGTAATATTTGACAGGTGCTCTCAAAATATTCCAAAATGAGCATTTGCAACCTTAATACGACAGTTTTGGTAAACATGACATTTATGGCTGAAATGTTATCAGAAGTTTCAGTTTACTTCAGTTTATCATTTTAAACGGAAAACAAAATGAAAAGTTCACCAGGTGCAAACTAATATTTAGTCGAACCACCTCTGGCCCTGATGACAGTAGCACACCATCAAAGCATTGACAAGATCAATTTCTGAAGATAACCAACTGATAGTTCCAAACACTAATTATGGCTTCCTGAAGTTCACAAAGGTCTTTGGTTTCTATCTGGCAACTGCAAATTTCACACGGTGCCAACAATTCTCTATAGGATTCAAGTCTGGGCTGTTTCTTGGCCAGCTAAGAGTTATAATGGACCTTTATTCCAACCATTTTTTTACCTGTAACAAATGTGAACACATTACTATTGAACCTCTAATGCAGAAATGAAGATAAAGTAACTACAGAAGTGCATACTTACACTTTTTACCCAATGACAAGGAGCAGAGTCATCCTGAAAGATGCAGTTACTTGGCAGGTTGAAATGGTCTGTAATGGTTGGCAGCAATTTGCCTTCCAATATAGCCAGGTATCCATTGGTATTTACGGAACCTTTTATAAACTGCAGGTGACCTACTCTGTGATATGAAATGCATCCCCATACTTCTCATGGTGGGAAATATTGCCATATACTTACATTATTCAGATGACAATTACAATTTTAAGGGGTGATGCACTTTCTTTGAACAATATGCTTTTGAGGCAAGACAGTGCTGTTACAAATACTTCTCATTGTGGGGTAGTTATACTCCTGGACTGAAGAATTCTTTGTAGACATGTTCCTCTTCAAACCTCTTTAGTACCTGATGTATTATGATTCGCATTGCTCCTTTTACGTTTTATGTTGGGGAAAACCCCATCATCGATTATGGGGTTCTGCCCTCTCAGGTGGATGAGAACAGTTCGTTGAAATGCTGCTGGAGAGACAGAATTTAACACTATTGAATTGGTTCACCCATTTTACTATGTGGTTAACCTCTTAAATAGGTCTCTCAATCTATTCTCAGATCCTCTTCCATAGTATTGAGTGGACAGTGTTTGAGAATCCTCTCAAAAGTAATTCCTATCCACTGATAAGTAGAATTCAAATCTCCCACTATATAACAGAAACCACAATAAAATGGAAATTTTCCAGAGCAGATTGGACAAAATATATCAAGAATGTCTGTTTTGATTATCATATCATTGAATCCTACCCTGTCGATATCACAACTCAAATAATAAGAGCAGCTATCATATTAAATAATAATAATAATAATAATGTTACCTGCCAATTCCACAGTCTGCAATAAAAAAAAAAGCCATAGACATAACAATCACTGTTGGAACAAAGATTGTAACAAAACAAAAGAAGAGATAAACAGCATGGAACCTATTCTGCAAATACCCACCCACCACCATTCTTATTACTTATAATACACTAGAAGCCAAAGCATACTAAATCTGTCAAAAGGTTAATGGATAAAATTTGCTTCCTCCGTTAGCAAAGGTATTGATATTAGAATAATATGGTTAATAGTAAATATCCTATTTTGCCCTCTTCTCTTCTTAACTCGAATGGGGAAGGGGGTGGGAGAGAGAGGGAGGGAGGGGGGGAGAGATTTATCCCTGCAGATATCACAAATATTTTAGAAACTCTGTTCTCTGAATTGTCTGCCTAGGCCACATATCTGTTATTTCAGAAAATTACAGCCCTAACAGAAATTTACTATATAACCAGCCATTCACACTTTCTGAACTTCCAAAAGCCATATCTACCTCAAGAATCAGTGCTGCTGGTCCTGCTATGATTTACTTTATAATGCTCATAAATCTAAACTAGAAATCATTATCTTCACTGTTGAACTTTTTCAGTTGAAACTGCTCTGAACATACATTTTTTTTTTTAGTTCTTAGCATCATTCCTATGTAATAGCAGTCCCTAAACAAGAAAAGATCATTCTTTTCTTCATCGCTATAGAACAGTTTCACTTACCAGCTGCTTAAATAAAACCCTCGAAATCAGTAGTGTTTGGAATACTGCAGGAGGCAGTATTAGGTGGGTCGGAAAACTGCTAGCTTGGGGGGAGACAAAGACCAATAGATTGACAGTAGCCATTGGCAGAGGTGATAGAGATTCTTGCACTGCTTCTATTAGAATGAGCAGAAGCCTGAAAAACAAGATGCATGGTATTTCAGAGACTGCTGGGAGCCATTGCAGTACAAGTAAACACATGGGTTGTGTTAGGGTAGCTAAGAATAGAAACAGGTGCAGGTATACTTGCGTGTACACCAATGCTAGGAGTTTAGTAAATAAATTTGATGAATTTGAGGTATTGCTCAAAACATCAAAGGCAGATATTGTTGGGATATCAGAGACGTGGTGTCACACAGATATAAGGGATGCAGAACTGGAATTTGGGGAGTACAACGTCTACAGAAAGAATAGACAGGATAGGAAGGGGGGAGGGGTTATGCTATTAGTTAAGAAACACATAAAAACCAAGGAAGTGAAGCCAGTCGACATCGCTGGACAGTGCAGTGTTGTGTCAGTTTGGTGTGACATAAGCATTAGGAGATCAAAATTGAGAGTAGGAGTGTGCTATAGGCCTAATGACTCTGATAAGTATAATAAGGAACTGTACAGGGAAATAGAGTGGGCCAGTAAATCAGAGAGTCTTATAATGGGAGATTTTAATTTCCCAGATATTGACTGGAATTTGGGGGATGGTTACTCACACACTAGCAGGGCTTTTGTGGATTTATTGGATGATTGTTTTCTACATCAGCATGTTCGGGAGGAAACTAGAGGGAGTAATACTCTTGATTTGATTATCAGCAGTGATTCTTCATGCATTAAGAATCTGCAGATAAATGAACCACTAGGTGGCAGTGATCACAGTGTGCTGAAGTGGGATTTACTCAAAGAGGTAACTACCATTAGGGGTAAAGGGAAGGGTTATTGCTTCCGTAAAGGCAACTACGATGGACGGAGACAGTATTTAAATTCTATACAGTGGGACCAACTGATGATGTTACCAACAGCAAATTCAAAATGGGAAGCATTCAAAGAACTTATCTTGGAAGCTACTAGGCTTTACATACCAACTAAGAAATATTGTTCAAGGTTTAGGCCAAAATGGATGTCAGATGAACTAATGAGGCATATGGCAGAGAAGAAAAATGCATGGGATACTTACAAATTAACACATGACACAGAAGCCTATGATAGATACAAGTTGATATGCAACCAAGTTACAAAGGAGGTTAGGCAGGCGAAGGCAGATTACGAGAAATCCTTGGCAAGGGATGCAAAGAAAAACAGCAAAGAGTTCTTTACTTATGTAAACTCTAGAAGGAAGGGGATGAATCAGATTGGTCCACTTGATATTGATGGGTCAACTGTTGATGATCCTGCTCAGGTAGCTAACAAACTAAATGAATATTTTGCATCGACATTCACACATGAGAAGTTATTCAGCAAGGGGAATGCCACAGGTGTATTCAACTCTAGCAGTAATCTACAGAATCTTGAAATAACTGGGAGTAAAGTGGAGGAGAAACTGTTGAAGATAAACACAAGAAAGGCACCTGGGGTGGATGGGATCTATCCAGTTATATTAAAGGAGGCAGCAAAGGAAGTAAGCAAACCCTTAGCCATAATTATGAGAGCTTCCTTGGACTCAGGGGAGGTACCCATAGACTGGAGATGTGCAAATGTGACCCCAATTCACAAAGGAGGATCAAAAGCTGACACAAGCAATTATAGACCTGTGAGTTTAACTTCTGTTCCAGGAAAATTAATGGAGGCACTAATTAAAGAAGCACTGCAGGATCATTTAGACAAGACTTCAGTTATAGCTCGGACACAGCATGGTTTTGTTAAAGGGAAGTCTTGCCTGACCAACTTGATTGGATACTATGATGCAGTCACAAAAGAACTGGATGCAGGGAATAACTTTGATATTATATACTTGGATCTTAGAAAGGCTTTTGATACTGTTGCACATGGAAGACTACTACACAAATTGGAGCAGTGTGACATTGGAGGCAAATTGCTGCTATGGATAAAGGGGTGGTTGAGGGGGAGAAGACAGAGAGTGGTAATCAATGGACACTGCTCATCGTGGACTAATGTGATTAGTGGAGTCCCTCAGGGCTCAGTGTTGGGTCCATTATTGTTTTCTGTATTTATAAATGATATTGATGATGGTATATCAAGCTTAATATCCAAGTTTGCAGACGATACAAAGGTTGGCAGGGTTGTCAAGGACACTATTGACACTATGCTGCTGCAACAGGATCTGGAAAGGTTGAGCAGATGGGCTGAGAGGTGGCAAATGAAGTTTAACATTGACAAATGTAAAGTACCACACATGGGAAACAGCAACCCCAGAGCAACGTATCAACTCTGTGGTACTACACTGACAGTGGTAGAGAATGAAAGGGACTTGGGGGGTGGTTGTGCAGGCAGATATGAAGTTCTCTGTGCAGTGCAGACGGGCTGCAAGAATAGCTCATGGAGTATTGTCAATGATATACAGGAATTTTTCCAGCAGGGATAAGGAGGTGATTATTCCATTGTTTAAGGCAATGGTCAGGCCACACCTAGAGTACTGTATACAGGTCTGGAGGCCTCATTTCAAGAAGGATGTAGAGCTGCTGGAACGAGTACAGAGAAGGGCAACAAGATTAGTGAATGGAACAAAGGGGTGCTCTTACGAAGAAAGGCTTAAGTTTTGCAAAGTACGGTGTCTGGAGACTAGGCACCAGCGAGGTGATCTGATAGAGGTGTATAAAGCCTTGAATGGTTTAAGCATGCTCAGATGTCTGAGTGGAAAGACCAAATTGACTAGTGACAACATCAAGAATGCTGATGGGACCTTCGTGCGATCACCATCCGAACGCCTGCAACGGTGGAGTGAATTCTTCAAAGCTTTGTATAATCACGACCCACCTCAGGGACCGCCAGCAACAGCACTCTCGATCGACCCCCCCTGAGGTCTCCATGGTCGATGTTGAGCCTACAGTAGAAGAAGTGAAAGCAGCCATACAATCCCTGAAGAATGGCAGGGCACCAGGAGTGGACCAAGTCACCACAGAAGCGATCAAAGCCGGGGGAGATGTACTGCTTCGCCGACTACACTCACTCCTCAAAACCATCTGGTGCACTGAACAAATTCCGTTAACATAGAGGAAAGCCATTATCGTACCGATCCACAAGAAAGGTGATAACCGGGACTGCAAGAACTACCGTGGCATCAGCCTCCTTTCCCTCATCGGAAAGGTCTTTATGAAGATCATCCAGTCAAGACTGCAAAAATATCGCGAGCAAACCAGTCGAGAAGAACAGGCAGGATTTAGACCTGGGCGAGGATGCTGTGATCAAATCTTTGCCATTCGTCAGCTGATGGAGGAGAGGATCCGGGGTGGACAGCGAACCGTCATTGTTTTCATTGACTTTAAGTCTGCTTTCGACTGTGTCCACCGGCCTGCCTTATGGAAACTTCTAGAGGTTGAACATGTACCTCGAAAAGTCATCACACTCCTCCAAACTGCATACAACGGTTTAACCAGCCAGGTGCACATCCAGAACGATTTATCTGAGGAATTTACCATCCAAACTGGAGTCCGCCAAGGGGATGTAGCCTCCCCGTTGCTTTTCAACATCGTGGTCGACGCCATTATGAGGCAAGCATTCAGAAACAGACAGGGCATACAATATGACAAGGATCACTATGTGACTGACCTGATGTTTGCTGATGATAGTGCTATCCTTGCTGGTAACGACGCTGAAGCCACGGACATCCTCTACGACATTGCCCGCATTGCCCGGCCATACGGTTTGAAGATCAATGCTGTTAAGACAAAGGCCCTGACAACAGATGGGTCGCAAGCCACCATCTATCTCGAAGGCGTCCAGATCGAGCAAGTGCAGGACTTTAAACACCTTGGGTCGCTGGTCCAGGAGAAGAAAGTTGCATCCACCATGGAAATCCACAGCAGAATTGGACAGGCGGCCACTGCGTTCGCCTCGCTCAAATGGTGTCTGTGGAAGAGGACCAACATTTCCACAAAGACTAAAATCCGACTCTTCCGGACTTTGATTCTGCCCATTCTTCTTTACGGATCGGAAACATGGATTTGTCTCAAATTAGATTTGAACAAACTTGAGGTATTCCAAATGCGATGCCTGCGGCAGATCTTGGGCATCTCTCTTCGCGACCGCATCACTAATGATACCATCCGTGCCAGATGCCAACAGCAACCAACCATTGCTGACCAAATCCAGAAGCGAAGGCTCAGATGGTTTGGCCACGTATGTAGAATGGGCACGAACAGAATACCATCCACACTCCTTTGGAGACAACGACCCACCCAATGGAGCATCCAACGGACTGCGCCTAGGAAAACGTGGGCCAAGCAAGTGGAAGATGACTTGAAGAGCCGACGTCTCGACCTTAACCAGGCCAGGACTGAAGCCATGGATCGTAAGGTATGGAAGAACATCACAGAGCAAGTCTGAAACCCTGCGGCACCTACAGCAGCATACTGGTTGCGTGGCCAACCGCCTCCCCCAGCTGCCAGATAAGGACCAAAGAAGAAGAAGAAGCATGCTCAATGCTGATGGGATTCTTCCTCTAGCTCAGAAAAATCACCTGAGAGGGCATAAATTCAAATTGAGGAAAGACAGATGTAGGATAGACGTGCGGAAATTTGCCTTTAGCCAGCGGGTGGTTGGTTGGTGGAACAGACTTCCATCCCTTGTGGTGGAGGTTGATAGCCTAAATAAGTTTAAGGCTCAGCTGGACAGGTATTTTGAACGAACAGAGGGGTGAAGTGGAAGTGGGTTTTTTTTTTTTTTTTTTTTTGGCTGATGCTGCATAAGCTTGCTTTCTTGCATCAAATGCCTCTGCTAATGCTAATGCTAATACTGTTTTAATGTTGTTTATTCATATTGCAGATAAAATGGAACTGAGAACAGAGGTGTGTGGAACTGCTTACCTACAGGTTTGAGAGACTCTTTTAGTAATGAACTTGAGAGAACCTATTTAGATGGAAGTTTTGAATAAATAATGGCTTAATGGTTCGCTACAAAGATATTAAGTTGAATGGGATTTGCGAGTCAAAAAAGGTGGGGAACTGCTGTTATAGTGAAAGCCTTTGATACCACATTCCACTATGGCATCCTTAGAGAACTTCATTTATTGGTTAGAAAGGTCATTTACCATATTTTATTCAAAACTTTCTTCTAAATAGGTTCTCTCAAGTTCATTACTAAACTAGTCTCTCTCAAACCTGTATGTAAGCAGTTCCACACACCTCTCTTCTGAGTTCCATTTTATCTACAATATGAATAAACAATATTAAAACAGTATTCCAAACACTGCTGATTTTGATAATATACGTTCCCAGAACATAACCACATAGTTATAAATCTGAAAATCTTAATAAATAGCATTGAACAGAATGGATATCTCACCGGAAATCTAATGGCATATGTTTTTGTAACAAGTGCAAGGTACACCCACAATATACTTCTACATCCTTTACCATTAGTAAATGGCATCCACCTGCTTAGTCTAATGTTTTATAACAAACCAAACTTTCAAGAGCATGTTAAACATCTACAGGCTACTTGTACAAAAAAATATATATATATACACCTTGGACTATTGATAAAGTGCTTACTTGACAAGCAAAACTTTCCTTCTTAATTCTGGTGCACCCCCCCCCCCCCATCCCCCCCACACACAACTAGCTCAGCAACTGACTTCTGTTTCTATATATCCGCCAGGTATACATCCACTTTTTTCTTGTTGTTTTAGTAGTGATGAACCACTAAACATTGATCATTTTCATGTAATCTGCAAACTATTAATAAATGATACCTTACTAAGTGAAACTTGAATGAAGTGGAAGTCTCACCAAGCCAATTGCATGCTGTATGCTAATCTTGACATACTGAATGAGGAGAGTGTGTTCTCTCAATCTGTGGATGAACTGTTACACTCATCGCAAAGTAGATGCTAGCATTGGTTTAAGATCCTATTCGACAGTCTATTTATAGCTGTCATAGCCACTGTTCATTACAGCAGAATGATGAATGCAGCAAAGCCAAAAAAGACAAGTATAGAACCTGGAATCTCTTCTGGAAATATTTCACCACTGATAATCTTATTAATTAAAAAAATGCCAGAGAAAGAGCAATACTATTGATGAAAAGCAAAAAGAATCTTAGATGCTCTTCGCTTCTACATTTAATAAAAAATACAGATGTTTGGGTAAAATGGAATTAAATTAGACAACTTAATGTCATGTCCCTAGCCATACCAATTCCAATAATAATGGCATGGAGAAGACTTAACCACTGCAGATGAAATTGCAGGTGCCCTATGTGAAACATTTGATGATAGCATTGTGCAACTATCTGCTGTTATTCTTTTGTTAGGAGAACTTAATGGATATAAAATCCTGTGCAGTAATGTACACACTAACATCAGGGGAAGTGGGCATGAAATAGAGTGCATGCTTGGAAATAATGAGCTCTCTTAATTTTGGTAACAAACACCTTTTCCTATATTCCTGCCTACTGCCATTGAAATCTCTATATGCTCCCCGTTTCTCCTTTCTTTTTTAAATGAGAGGTTGAAGAAAACTCCCATGTAAGTGATCACTTCCCTGTTGCATTTGACTAAAAAAAAAAAGACCACATTAACCATGCAGGATAAGTTAGTCAAAGTTTGCTAAGGAATCCATCAGTGATGCAGTTATTGACATTACAGAAGGGATTGTCCAGGCCGCAGCAGTTGCAATTCCAAAAACATCTACATTGTTTCCACCATTTCTAAACCCTTGGTGAAATTCAGAATGCACACCAGCAAGAAAAGCCCAAAACAACATATGGAGGATATTCTGTCAGTTTACAACAACAAAAAGTTTAATATAATTTAACCATGCATGCATGTGCCAAATCACACTATATCTGATGTCAGATCCAGATGGAATCTTGATGCATGTTTTAACTCCTGCATAACCCAGTTGCTGGCTGAAAAGTAGTCTGGAATAAGATTTGGAAAGTGAAGGGAAAATATTTATCGTGCCATTCAGTTAAGAGAACACCATTAAGAGAACACTGGATGTCGATCTCCAGATCCAACTGTAAATTGGATCTGGAGAAAACTACTACTACTATAACGAATTTGCAAATTCTTTATAGTAGTAGAAGTAGTAATAATGGTAAAAGTTGCAAAAAAACCAAGCTTATCCATACCTTTCCAGAATTTGTCTGGTTTCCTTGAATTTATTCAACCCATCCAATTCTACAACAACAGATGGAAACCTGTTCCAACAATCAACCACTTGCTGGCTGAAGGCAAAATTCTGCACGTCTATCCTGCAACCATCCTTCCTCAACTTGAATTTATATTCCCCTCATATGTAGGCTCAGCAAGGAGAAGAATACCATTAACATTTAGTTTACTCAATCCATTCAGTGCTTTAAACAATTAGATCTGCCTGCAGGTGCCTAGCCTCAAGGTGATACAATTTGCAGAACTGAAGCCTTACTAGGTACGGAAATCTTTTTGTTCCCTTTAGTAGTCTAGTTGCCCCTTTCCACACCTGATACAGCAGATAGGTCTGGGACCTCCAGACCTGTCTGCAGTATTCAAGGTGTTGCCTAACCATGGCCTTATACAAAGGGATAATCACCTCCTTATCCCTGCTGGCAAAGTTCCTGTATATCAGGGGTGGCCAACTTAATTTGTGATACGATCTACTTTTTTCCTTCAAAATGTGCTGCGATCTACCATCTCAAAAATTTCATTGCACAAGCTTAAAAAAGTTAATCAACACATATTGAAAAATGTTGTTTTTAAATTCAGAATTCTTATTTTAAATTCATACGTATTTTAATTTATGCAAAGTTTGTGTCTTCATGTCATCTGTCAAGCTTTCAAAATCAGGGATTTACTGTGATAAATCCAACCGTAAAGACTCTTCTGTATGCAAGTCCGTAAGAGCCCAGCAATTCTTTGTTTGTTTCAAATACGAAAAAGCCGATTCACACAGATATGTGGAAACAAAACAGGAATTAAAAAGTTCACTGCATTTTTTTACATTTGGGTACTTTTCTCAGCAAACATATTTCCAAAAGTCTTTTTCTGATGATCTGGCTTTTAGGAAGATAACGTTTCGCAATATTTTCTCCATGTGAAAAATTGCAGCGTTTTTTTTTTTTTCTGCAATTTGGTTCGTATCTAAGTGGACATTAAATGGATAAGAAATATATTGAACAATGTCTTCAATTGTTTTAAAATCACTGATTCTGGTTTCAAAATCATCCACAACATTCTCAATTTCAGAAACATATTTCTCAGTATTAAATTCAAAAACAGGATATTTTTGCAAATGATCGAATTTTTTTATTTGAGATCCTTAGCCATTGCCAACAATTGATATTTATATGCAGAAATACTACTAATCATGTCACCCACATTTTTATTTTTTACTTGTAATTCCAAATTCAGATCACTTAATTTACTGGTTAAATCTGCCAAAAAAGGCCAGATCACACAACCACTCAGTATCTTGTGGCTGCTGATAATCATCTCCCCTTTGATCAACAAATTTTTTAATTTCATTCAGCACATTTCGAAATCTCTGTAGAAACTTACTCCGACTCAGCCACCTCACATCTGTGTGTAATATCAGATCTGGTTCTTTTTCATCGAGTTACATTTTGAAAAGTCTCCTTTGAAGTGATTGTCCTCTGATGGAATTCACGATTTCGAAAGCAATGTCCATAACACTTTTAGTATTTAATCTTTTGCTGGCTAACACTTGTTGGTGGATATAGTGGTAACTCAAATCTGGGAATTCATCATCCTTTTGGCACAATGCGATGAATCCGTTAAGATGCCCTGTCATTGCTTTAGCTTCATCTGTTGTTACCGATACAAGCTTAAATAGTGGTAATTTAATTTAATTTTTTCAATAAAATATTTGAATGAGTTAAAGATATCAAGACCTTTTAACGAAACCATACCCAGCAGTTCTTCTCTAGTGGCAGAATCATCGAAAAACATACCAACAAAAATGAGCAATGGAGCTGTATCACTGACGTCTGTAGATTCATCCAGTTGTAAAGAAAAGGACACACAATTAGAAATATCATCAGCACGCAACTGTTTGCTCACATTTTTTTACTAATTTTTTCAATGCGTCACATCACAGTATTTCGAGATAATTGCAAATCCTGAAGGGCACCTTTAATTTCATTTTTGTTCTTAAAATTTTCGAAAAGAGAATCTATTGTTATTTCTAAAAATGTTCTTTGATGAATTGACCATCAGAAAATGATTTTAATTTTTTTTGCAAGAAGATGACTCACTCTAAATGATGCTACAGTTACTGCTTTAGATTGTAAATTTAGATTGTCATGAAGAAATTTTGTTGTGCGAATAATCTGGATTTAAGTTCTAATTTAATTCAGCAGAAAATCCGATTGGTATTTACCATGGAGTATGTTGAAGTGCCTTTCTAAATTTCCTTTTTTGGATATAGCATTCCACGGAAGCATTGAAAATCAAACAGCAAATTTTTCTTTCACGAAAAAGTATACGAAAAAAAGTATTCTAGTTCCCACTCTTGATGAAAATGATACGTTTTACTCTTTTTTGTAGTATTCATTTTAAATCAAAAGGTATTAAATTAACATATAAGTACTGTCCAGTTATTAAATCAGCAAAAGCAATGCTTACCGATTAAAATATTTTTAAGTTACACGAACTGGAAAAATATTCTGTCTGAATGGCTAACATAGGATAATTGATGAAGAGGATTCCCAAATGAAGAAATTGTTTCCAAAATAACTGGACAAACACACCACCGTTTATTGTTCTGTTTGGTTATATCCTTATAAGAATCAGTTTTGAATGCCCTTGTGATATTTCTCTAAAGCTATTTCTGTAGGTCACAACCATAAAACAATAAAAATAATTTGCACTTTTCTGTTAGTGCAATCTAATTATAAATGGATAGTAAACTCAATATTATTGCATTTGTAATAATACCAACAACTGGAATTCTGTGGTATTTTTTATTATAATAGTGAAATGTGTTTCTCCTTTAATGAAATCTTCAATCATGCAAAAAAAAAAAAAAAATAAATAAATTTCAAAATCTCCTCTTCATTCCTATTTTTGAAGCTTTGTTTAAAAAAAAAAAAAATTTTTTTTTTTAAATGCGCAGGTAGCGAAACCCTCTGCACAATATAAAACTTTGGTATTATACCTGACCGCACAAATTGAGGGATGACTGTATATTTAAAATTCATCGTGATTGACCAAAATTAAAGCCGTGATCGACTCGTTGCCCAACCCTTCTGTATATCATTGAGAAAACCCGATGACCTGTCCTGGCAGCATGTCTGCCCTGCTCGGAGAATTTCATGTCTGTCTGCATAATTAGCCCCAGGTATTTTTCATTTTACAGTAATCTGAATGTAGTATTACACACTTGATAAGTTTCCATGCAGTTATTGCAACACATATGTAGTACCTTGCATTTGTCAGTGCTAAACTTTAGCTGCCATTTCTCAGATCTTCGACCCAAATTTCCTAGATTTTGTTTGTAGTAGTTTACCCTGATATACCTTCGACAATATCATTGATAAATATTGAAAACAACAATAGGCTCAGCACTGAACCCTCGGAAACCCTCAAGAATAACATTAGTCCACGAAGAGCGGTGCCCGTTGTTAACTACACTCCCTCTTCTTCCACTTAACCATCCCTTTATCCATAGTAATAATTTGCACTTAATGCCACTTTGCTCATAGTAGTAACCTATCAGATTTGTTAGACAAGATTGTCACTTAAGAAATCTTTCTCTGATTGCACTAAAATTGCATGCCTCTCCAGATGATCCTGCATTATTTCTTTCACCGGCAATTCCATTATTTTCCCTGGAACAGATGTTAAGCTAAGAAATCTCTAATTACTTACATTGTCTTTTAATCGTCCTTTATGAATTGGGGATACATTTGCACATCTCCAGTCAATAGAGACCACGCTTGAATCCTAGGATGCTCTTATAATTATGGCTAAGGCTTTTCATACTCTCTGCTGTCCTTATATAATATGTCTCTTAATATAATTGGATAGATTCCTTCCACCCGAGGTTCCTCTTATTTTATTTTGTTATTATTATTATTTTTTTTTTTTTTATGAGACCAAGAACAAGAGGTATTAGAACCTATAGTATTTAGTACCATGTATGGATTGAAGGTTGAGAAGTACATACCTATTGACATTAGACTTCAATTTCTGTCGATTTTAATTCTCAGGAAATATGCATGAATGAAGGTTATTCCAGAATTTGGAGATTGAATTGAAAAAATAAGGGGAAAGAAATCTTGGTTCTGGGAGTTCGAAGTTGGACAGTAAAAGGAAGTTCACTGGTTGTGGCATGTGTTTGGACTGGTGTGGAAGAGAGAGAGAGAGAGAGAGAGAGAGAGAGAGAGAGAGAGAGAGAGAGAGAGAGAGAATTATAGAAGTCAATTCAAAACAACATGCCCATGGAAGTATCTATGGAAAAAGGCCTGCAGCAGAAACAGAACATCTATGAGACAGGGAGGGGAGAGACTATGTTATAGATGCCATTAATTAACCTAAATGCCCTCTTTTGAATGGAATCTAGAACCCTGAGAGAGCTTTTGTGTGCACTGCCCTAGACGTGGGAACAATATTCCATAGTAGAGAACATTTGGATTTGTACATTGTGAACAGCAGTTTGGATGAAAAGCAACGCCGAGAGTGAAAGAGAAAACCCAGATTGGTAGATGCTGAGGAAGCAATATTTGTAATGTACTAATGCCAAGATAGAATAGAAGTCAGGGTAATCCTGAATAGAGATATATGATCTTGCCTAGAAATCAGAGTGTCATCAAAGATAAGCATAAGAGCAGAAGAATCCTTTTTGTAAGATATAAGATAGGGCATGCCTTTTAGAAGGATTGAATCTTTGCCCCACTAGAGAATTACCTGGAGATTGGAATTTAAGGAATTGGTAGTGGATATTTGAGAAGTTGAAGCTGATTGAGCAGGGCGAGGTTTCTCAAAGTGGAAGGTGGAATGCAATGAGCTATCATCGGTAAAACTATGGATAGAATTTCCAGTCAATGGAAGGAGGTCAATAATGTATAAGAGAAAAAGGGTGGAAGAAAGAACCAAACCTTGGGGAACACCAGCATTAGTGGAGAAATTAGAAGTCATATAGCTGTGTACCATCACCCACACTTAGCTGTCAGAAAGAAACTAAATACCCAATTATAAAAAACACTTGGGAAACCAAAAGATTATCATTGAATCTTATTGTAGAAGATCATTATGTCAAACATTTAAAAGCCTTTGAAATGTGAAGAGAAACTGCAAGTTTCACAAAACTTTTCCATCGAATTTTGTTGATAGATGGGTAATATAAGCCAGAATATAATTAGTGGATCAACTAATGGTATCCATACTGGCGATCATTCATCAGATGGAAAGTTTATAGATAGTTTAAGAGTTGGCGATTAATTGATTTCTCCATTACTTTGGAAAGAGTAGACGTAAGTGCAATTGGACGATAATTGGATGAGACGAATTTGTCGCCCTTTTTAGTTTAAGACTTGATTAATAACTGATTTACAATTGTTACAAGCTTTGGGGTAGGCAGAAAATGAACCTGGAGATTTGGGTACAAGCCGGTTGTGATATTATTATTATTATTGGCCATATGGTGCAAGGAAGTGAAACATTCTTATCTAGAACAGCCTTAGCACACATATTGAAAACGGATGTTTAGATAAAGCACAGGATTTTAAGGTGAAGTGTGGGAGTGTAGGCTAGTGTCAGGTGTAGTTGGGATTTCATCCCAACAAGAATAATATCACTGACATGATCTGAGCAAACATTGACATCAGAAGATTTAAAACAGTAATGTTGAACAAAAGCCGAGAATTAGGGTTGAATTTGAAAGTGTCTGCAATTCTGCCCAGACACGATAGGAGGGAGTATATGATGAGAGCCTTGTCGATCAATTCGGCCCGGGAAAGATTGTGCAAGGCTCAAGGGGTAGAATTTTTTTCAGCCTGGACTGTACTTGTTAACAGGAGAGATTGCTTCTACAGGGATGGGATACACTTAAATAGAAAGGGTGCAAGAATATTTGCTGATGCTATCGAGGCAGTGTTAGGTGGGTCGGAAAACTGCTAGCTTGGGGGGAGACAAAGACCAATAGATTGACAGTAGCCACTGGCAGAGGTGAAAGAGATTCTTGCACTGCTTCTATTAGAATGAGCAGAAGCCTGAAAAACAAGAAGCATGATATTTCAGAGACTGCTTGGAGCCATTGCGGTACAAGTAAACACATGGGTTGTGTTAGGGTAGCTAAGAATAGAAACAGGTGCAGGTATACTTGCGTGTACACCAATGCTAGGAGTTTAGTAAATAAATTTGATGAATTTGAGGTATTGCTCAAAACATCAAAGGCAGATATTGTTGGGATATCAGAGACGTGGTGTCACACAGATATAAGGGATGCAGAACTGGAATTTGGGGAGTACAACGTCTACAGAAAGGATAGACAGGATAGGAAGGGGGGAGGGGTTATGCTATTAGTTAAGAAACACATAAAAACCAAGGAAGTGAAGCCAGTCGACATCGCTGGACAGTGCAGTGTTGAGTCAGTTTGGTGTAACATAAGCATTGGGAGATCAAAATTGAGAGTAGGAGTGTGCTATAGGCCTAATGACTCTGATAAGTATAATAAGAAACTGTACATGGAAATAGAGTGGGCCAGTAAATCACAGAGTCTTATAATGGGAGATTTTAATTTCCCAGATATTGACTGGAATTTGGGGGCTTGTCATTCACACACTAGCAGGGCTTTTGTGGATTTAATGGATGATTGTTTTCTACATCAGCATGTTCGGGAGGCAACTAGAGGGAGTAATACTCTTGATTTGATTATCAGCAGTGATTCTTCATGCATTAAGAATCTGCAGATAAATGAACCACTAGGTGGCAGTGATCACAGTGTGCTGAAGTGGGATTTACTCAAAGAGGTAACTACCATTAGGGGTAAAGGGAAGGGTTATTGCTTCCATAAAGGCGACTACGATGGACTGAGACAGTATTTAAATTCTATACAGTGGGACCAACTGATGATGTTACCAACAGCAAATTCAAAATGGGAAGCATTCAAAGAACTTTTCTTGGAAGCTACTAGGCTTTACATACCAACTAAGAAATATTGTTCAAGGTTTAGGCCAAAATGGATGTCAGATGAACTAATGAGGCATATGGCAGAGAAGAAAAATGCATGGGATACTTACAAATTAACACATGACACAGAAGCCCATGATAGATACAAGTTGATATGCAACCAAGTTACAAAGGAGGTTAGGCAGGCGAAGGCAGATTACGAGAAATCCTTGGCAAGGGATGCAAAGAACAACAGCAAAGAGTTCTTTACTTATGTAAACTCTAGAAGGAATGGGATGAATCAGATTGGTCCACTTGATATTGATGGGTCAACTGTTGATGATCCTGCTCAGGTAGCTAACAAACTAAATGAATATTTTGCATCGACATTCACACATGAGGAGTTATTCAGCGAGGGGAATGCCAGAGGTGTATTCAACTCTAGCAGTAAGCTACAGAATCTTGAAATAACTGGGAGTAAAGTGGAGGAGAAACTGTTGAAGATAAACACAAGAAAGGCACCCAGGGTGGATGGGATCTATCCAGTTATATTAAAGGAGGCAGCAAAGGAAGTAAGCAAACCCTTAGCCATAATTATGAGAGCTTCCTTGGACTCAGGGGAACCCATAGACTGGAAATGTGCAAATGTGACCCCAATTCACAAAGGAGGAACAAAGGCTGACGCAAGTAATTATAGACCTGTGAGCTTAACTTCTGTTCCAGGAAAATTAATGGAGGCACTGGTTAAAGAAGCACTGCAGGATCATTTAGACAAGACTTCAGTTATAGCTCGGACACAGCATGGCTTTGTTAAGGGGAAGTCTTGCCTGACCAATTTGATTGGATACTATGATGCAGTCAGAAAAGAACTGGATGCAGGGAATAACGTGGAAAGCAAACCTAGTTTGACGTACCTGAGAGAATGTCTGTGATACCCTCAAGGACATTTTTGTGTTAATTTTCAAAAGTTTCTCCCCCTCCACCACCACAGTTTGTGGTCCTAAAAGGGAGAAGCAAAAAACATTCTTTTAATCTCTTCAAAAGGGCTTGAAGCATTGAACAAGCCTGTTACACATAAAATTTAAGTGCAGCCCTCATTCTCTCATAAGGAAGCACTCTCAGAAGACATCCACTATGAATTGATATACAACCTTTGAACACAAACTGAGGATCATCTTCTAGTATTATTTTATAGAATCTTTCTATTTTAGAAACGTCAAAGAATTTCCAAATTCTTGGAGGAAGGCCATTCCCAAAACCAGGAAAGAATCCTAGAAATCTAAGGAGCTATTGTCCCATTGCTCTAACAAACTGTTTGTGCAGTCTTAGTTAGAAAGAATGTTTAATGATCTCCTTATGTGGTATTTGGAAACAGATTATCTGCTTTCCAGTACACATGTGGCTTCTTAAGAAACATGCTTCACTTTGGATCATATGATCAGACTCAAAGTACATTTGTGATGCTTTTATTAAATCTGAGCATCTGGTAGTAGATTTCTGTGATATCAAAATATGCATACATCATAGCTTGGTAAATTGCCATATTACAAGGCCACTATTATTTTGTTATTAGGGTTAACCTTGCTGTCTTCCTTAAAATCTTATTTCTTAAAAGCCAGTTTCAGGTATATGTTGGATCCACACTCTTGACTGTTTTGCCAAATTAGGTTGTTTCAGAAGAATCTGGATTAAGTATCAGGGTGAAAGAACAGATCATCCCAGTTAAAGTATTCATTTCTTAGGACTTGTTTTTGACAAAAAATTAACTTTTCTAGAGCAATCAGTCACATAAGTCTGGAGAAAATACAGTAGACTCTTGAATTTCTGGGATATAATGTAAAAAAAAAAAAAAAAAAATTCCTGGTTAATCCGAAAATACAGCAAGTCCCCTGACAAATGTAAGAGATACTTTCCAGGACTTCTTACGTAAGTCGAGTTTTACGTAACTCAGGAATGACTAATAAAATATTGCTGCTATATACCTGATATGCAAAAATTACAAAAACTACGTAATATTCTCAGGAGAATGAAGAACAATAGTTACATATTTTTAATTAGTTCAATTAAAAACTTTATCTGGGTACAGCGGTGAAGTAGCCAGAGTGGCACATAAGAAAAGGAAACATAAAAGGAAGAAAAAAACGCATGTTATTGTACTGTAAAAACTGATTTGTATTTCATAACCCTGGTTATAATAGTTGACTTCATTGGTGCTGATCGCTTCACCGCTTCTCGTATTCTGTCTTTCTCCTTTATTGTATTCACCATTGCCACTGACAAATCTGAATTCCGCGCGCTACTTGTCAATGTTTGGCCATTTTCATACATCCTTATTATTTTAATTTTCTGATCCAACTTGATCGCTTTCCTTTTTTTGATAGATTTACTAGTACTGCTGTCACTTAGTCGGCACCATGATAATGGTCAAAATAAATTTTCTGAAAAGAACTTCACAGGGTTAAGGTGAAAACTCACTGCTATCACCTCACGCTAGCTCGCATTTTACTGAAGCACATTTTTGGAGGTCACTGCCATAAAACAATAAAACCTGACGCATTACTAGTCTTACAGTGGAATCCGGCATGTCCACTTCATGAGAAACAGCTGGCACACTTGCGCTACCACATGGAGATTGAAGTCAATCTCCATGTGGTATTAGTACAGCTTCACTAATAGTGCCTTTTCCTGCAATGTTGTTGGTATTGCTGCTGTAGTACAGTCAAACATCTACTGTATGATTTTGTAGAGACTGCTTTGCTTTTATACAGTACAGTAGAGCTGAGTAGTGGTGCTGTGGCAATAACTTATGATTATGCAAATAGCGTAAGTTATTTGCATAATTGTAGCTAAGATAGTTACACGCCATACAGTGACAAATGTAACTAATTTTTTTTTCCAATAAATGACGAGTGCCTTCTTTATTGTACCTGTTGTCCACATTTCTCTCCAGTACGAGCCTTAGAACTTGGTCCAGAGCCCTCTACATAGGGATGCTTTAATTTTAACAACCCTGTATATCAGGCTTAATGGCAAAATGTGTTGATGATACAAAGGTTGGCAGGGTTGCTAATGACAATAATGACAGCTGCTACTGTAACAAAATCTAGGAAAGTTGGGGAGATGGGCTGAGAAGTCGTAACTGTAGTTTAATATTGAGAAATGCATATGGTAGCAGTAATGCCAGAGAAATGTACCAACTGTGTGGTAATACACTCAGGATAGTGGAGAATAAAAAAGACCTGTGGATAATTAAGCAGTTCGATATGAAATTTTCTGAGCAGTACAGACAGGCTGCCAGAACAGGTAGTGGGGCCTTGTGAATGATATATAGGAATTTTTCTAATCGGGATAAGGATATGATTATCCCCTTCTATAAGGCAGTGGTGTGGCCATACCTCAACTACTGCTTACTGTTCTGGAGGCCTCATTTTAGGAAGGATGCAGAGAAGGTCAACAAGATTGGAGAGTGGAACAAAGTTGTGGCGTCTGGGAATTAGGTACCTGCAAAGTGATTTGATTGAGGTGTATAGGATTGAGCTGGCTCAACGCTGATGGAATTGTTCTAATTGCCCAGATTACAAAACCTGCGGGGGCATAAACTCAAATTGAGGAAAAAGCGTTGTTGAATAGTTATGCGGCAAAATTTCCCTTTAGCCAGCCGGTAGTTGATTTCTGGGACAAACTTACATCTGTCATTATGGAAGTTGATAGCTTAAATAAATTCTAGGCTAAGATGTGTGTAGGGCTAAAGCCTCAAGCTGCAAGCAAGTTTAGACTATGCATATATTAAGTGCAATAGCATCATTAATGCACAGCCATTTCTGAATAAACAGAATATTTATAAGGTGGCATTGTTTTAAGTTTTATCTCATATTGTGAATACCTTCACAACGAGTTGCCATGATATTGCACTACTTTGAATAAGTATCACTTCATCTAAGGAGAAGGTTAGCATCACTTGGGTAGCTACCCACTCACCGAAGAAGGGCCAAATAGCCCTGAAACGTGCCGTCTGGGTGGTGATGGTACCTATCTGAGAATAAGTAACATTAGTCTTCTCCTTAGGTGAAGCATTACTTATTCAAAGTAGTGCAATATCATGGCAACTCGTTGTGAAGGTATTCACAATATGAGATATAACTTAAAACGATGCCTTATAAATATTTTGTTTATTCAGAAATGGCTGTGTATTAATGATGCTATTGCACTTAATAAATTCTAGGCATAAGTGGAAAAGGGTTTGGAGTGAATGAATGGGTGAAATTGGAATTTTTTTTTTTTTTTTTTTTGGCTTATGCTGGATTAAGCTTGCTTTCTTGCATCATATGTCCCTGCTAATTCTAATATGGTTAAGATTGTGTAATATTCTGGTAGGTAAATGATGATCAAAAGAGGAATATTGAATTTAATGTCTTTGAGAGGAAATATGTGTATAAGTTATTGCGTAGCTGGAAATGGACGTCCATTGAGATTGGCACTGAAGATACATATATTTACAAAATAAATGGGGAAGTTTTTGGGTGGTTTAGTTCCTTTCACAGGGAAACTTACCTGCGAAAGGAACTAAATAATCCATTGGATAAAGTAAAAGAATAGTGGGGGGCATGTTGTATATGAAGTAATGAAATTTTTGAATATGGCCTACCACAGCAGGAATGTACCCAATTCCTTGATATAACATGCTATTGACAATGTGCCCCCCCCCCATACACGCTACTCAATCTGCCTCTACTCAATAGCTGGAATAGTGGTAGCTTGATTATACATTAGCTGACCTAAATTCTCACTGATTTACCAGTAGGTTTGTTTAGGAAGAAAAATTGGACCTTGTCCTGTTGCTGATTTGAAATTCAAAAAGATATCAGCCATACTGTATAATGGAAGAGATGTGGGTTTGCCAGAGCTTTGGTCTGGAAAAATGCACGTTTCACAACTTCAAACCTCCAGTAAGCAAAATGGTGTTATTGCACCATTTGAGGAGCAATAATACCACTTTGCCACCTCTTATTTCCTAGAAATGTATGGGGGTGGCATTCTTTCCTGTGTTTTGAATATCACACCCTGAGCCCTGCTTAGGTTGGTTCACATCAAGGTGGTTGTATCTTGTATTCTTGGTGCCATTTTTCGTGATTTGTGCATGGGTGGGGGGGGGGTATATGTCCAGTATTGCTAACAGTTTAGCTATTGTGAAGGTTTCAACAGAGAATCTCTTTGTTGCAGTATGACTGTTCTTCACTGAAATTTAGTCTTCTTGGCTCACCTGGTGAATGCCAGATCCATCACAGTTTAAACTGCCACTTAGCTGTCTCGAGCTTGTCATACCTGAGAGAATACAGGGGCTCACATCTGGTGAGTTATGGGCTTGGCAAACCCAGGGTCCTGAGCTGGATATCATTATGCTTCTCTTTCTTGCATTCTTGGTGATTTCCTTCTACTTTTCTCTCTCTCAGGTTAATGAGGGATGTTTTTTTTTTTTTTTTTTTTTTTTCCCGGCTGGTACAGCATAAGCCTCAGGCTTCCTTGCACCATACATCTAATAATAATATCTGCATAGCACACCTCAAGCAGTTATTGCTTTTAAATATAATGATGACCTAATGTGCCCACTTTTATGTCTTTCTGTGATTATTTATTTTCAATAGGTTTTGTAGTAAGTAGATTTCATTAGGAAAGATAAATTTAATCTTTTATTTATTTGGTTTCTATTTACAACAATGCTTATAAATGAATGATCAATTTTTATTTTAAATTCTTAGTTTGGTTACTTTTGGTGAATCTGTTGGGGGAAAAATGTTTATTATTTTTATTTTGTTTTGTTTTATTTATTTATTTTGCTTGTAGAACTTGCTGAAGTTCAGGAACAGCTTTATGAAAAAATTAGATTAATTTCAAACTTTGAAAATAATGAAGTGAAATGCAATGAAGGAAAAGTATCTGGATTAGGATTGCAAAAAGAACTACTCGACCAAGAATGCAAGATACAAAAAGAGCTTAATCAACAGATAACACAAGAAAGAGACGAATTAATGAAGAATGTATCAGGTATTTATAATGTTTTAAAATTGTTTTTTATTCACCAATTTTTTTTTTTTTTTTTTTTTTTTTTCTTTTTATGAAAACCAAAGTACAACAGGTATTAGAACATATAGTACTAAGCATGTGTTGGACGTTGAGAAGATGAAAGAAGATACATGCTGATATTAGATGTCAATTACTGTATATTTTAATTTTCAGGAAATACATATGAAGGGATGTTGTTCCAGAATATATAAGTTGAAAGAATAATTGAGGCAGAAGAAAAGAAGTTTGTTCTGTGAGTTTGAAGTGGGACAGTAAAGGTCTGCTACCAGGTTGTGGTACATGTTCTGACTGGCTTGGAAGAGAGAGAGAGGGAGAGGGAATTACAGAAGGTCTATGAGACAGAGTGGACAGACTCTGTTGGAGATGAGTCATTAATTAACGTTACCGCCCTCTTCTGAATAGAATCTAGAAGCCTGAGAGAAGAGAGGTTTTGGGGGCACCACCCCAGATGTGGGAACAATATTCCATGGCAGGGCATATTTGATATTTGTACAGAGTGAGCAGTTTTTTGGAAGAAAAGTAATGGCAAGAGCAAAAGAGAAAACCCAGTTTTTTAGAAGGCAGAGGAAATAATATTTGTGATGTGTGATTTTTGATAATATTTGTAATGTGTTGCCAGGGGCAAAAATTGATGACGTTGTAGAGGAGATATCTTTTAAGGGCACAAAATGTGATATTGCTGTACACTTTGGAACTAATGACATTAAGAGTAAGAGATCTACAGATTTCCTCAACAAGTACAGGTCAATGTTGAAAAAAAGTCGTGAGTTAAGGTTGAATGTGAATGTGTCTGAAATTCTGCCCAGACACGATAGGAGGGAGTATATAATGAGAGCCTTGTCGATCAATTTGGCCCTGGAGAGATTGTGCAGGGCTTAAGGGGTAGAATTTTTATTCACCATGTTCTGTACTTGTTGACAGGAGAGACTGTTTCTACAGAGATGGGGTGCACTTAAATAGAAAGGGTGTAAGAATATTTGCTAATGCTATCGAGGCAGTGTTAGGTGGGTCGGAAAATGCTAGTTTGGGGTGCTACACAGACTAAAAGGTTAACAGTGGCCACAGACAGACGCAAAAGTGATACTTGCACTGCTTCTATTAGAATGAGCAGCAGCCTGGAAAGCAAGGTGATAGAGATTTCCAGAACTGCTGTGAGTCATAGTGGAACAAGTAAATATGTGGGATGTGTTAGAGTAACTAAGAATAGGTGCATGTACACCAATGCTAGGAGTATATTTAATAAATTTGATGAGGTTGAAATGCTAGTCAAGACATCAAAGGCATATATCGTTGGGATATCAAGGGCATGACATAAACAGCGCAGAATTGGAATTTCAGGGTGCAATTTGTGTGTTAAGAAACACAAATTCTAAGGAAGTGCACCCAATTAATGCACTTCCTTAGACAATGCTGAGTCTCTTTGGTGTGACATAAGCACTGGGAAGGGAAAATGAGAGTAGGTATGTGTGTTATAGGCCTAATGAACACATGAATATAATGAGCAATTGTGATTGTGCAGAGAAATTGAGTGGCCCAGTAAATCAGAATGTCTTATTTTGGGGGATTTTAACTTTACAGATATTGACTGGAACTTGTGCATTGGTCACTCACACACTAGCAGGACTTTCGTGGATTTATTGGATGACTGTTTTCTACTATAACATGTTCGAGAGGCAACCAGAGGGAGTAATACTCTTGATCTGATCATCAGCAGTGATTATTCATGCATCAAAAATTTCCAGAGTAAAGGAACCACTGGGTTGATGGTGATCTCAATGTGGGATTTACTTAAAAATGTAACTACCATCAAGGCTGAAGGGAAGGGCTTTTGCTTTTGTAAAGGTGACTACAGGGGTCTCAGACAGTTTTTAAATTGTGTACAGTTAGATTAACTGATGATGTTAAACGTTGAATTCTAAATGGGAAGCTGTCAGGGATTTAATTTTGGAGGCTACTAGGCTTTTCATTCAAACTAAGAAATACTGTTCAAGGTTTAGGCCTACATGGATGTCAGATGAATTAATGAGACTCGTGGCAGAGAATAAAAATGTTATGGGATGCATATGAAGTATCAGGCAACACAGAAGCCTATGCCAGATATAAGCTAGTCTGTAATCAAGTCACAAAGGAGGTTAAGCAGGTGAAGGCAGATTATGAGAAATCTTTGGCAAAATATGCAAAGAAAAACAGCAAAGAGTTCATTACTTTAAATTCTAGAAGGAAAGAGATGCATCAGATTGGACCACTTAACATAGATGGGCTGACTATTGATGATCATGCTCAGGTAGCAGATAAACTGAATGAGTATTTTGCATCTACATTCAGACATTAGGAGTTTTTCAATGAGGGGAGTGCCAGAAATTTATGAAACTCTAAAAAGGAGTAAGCGATTGTGTAATAACTGGAGAGCAAAGTGGAGAAGAAATTGTTGAAGTTAAATATGAAAAAGGTACCTGGGATGGATGGGATCTATCCAGTTATATTAAAGGAGGCACCAAAGGAAGTAACCAAACCCTTAACCATAATTATGAGAGCTTTCTTGGACTCAGGGAAGGTCACAATGGACTGGAGGTGTGCAAATATATACCAATTCACAAAGGAGGTTCGAAAGTAACTATACACTTGTTAGTTTAACTTGTGTTCTGGGGAAAATAATGGAATCAATGGTTAAATAAGCACTGCAAGATCATCTAGAGAAGACTGCAGTAATTGTTAAAACACAGCATGGGTTTGTTAAAGGGAGATCTTGTCTGACCAATTTGATTGGATTCTATGTGGTCACAAAGGAACTGAATTCCAAAAATAATTTTGATATCATATACATGGATTTCACAAAATCTTTTGATACTGTTGCACATGGAAGACTGCTGTACAAATTGGAGAGGTATGGCATCAAGGGTAAGCTGCTAAAATGGATAAAGGGATGGTTGAGTGGGAGACAACAGAGAGTGGTAATCAATTGACACTGCTCTTCATGGTCAAATGTTATTAGTGGAGTTCCCCAGGGCCCAGTGTTGGGCCCATCATTGTTTTGTACATTTATCAATGATATTGATGAAGGTATATCAGGTTTAATGTCCAAGTTTGCAGCTGATACAAAGGTTCGTAGGGTTGTTAATGACAGTAAAGACAGTATGCTACTCCGACTGGATCTAGATAAGTTGGGCAAATGGGCTGAGAAGTGGCAATTGAAGTTTAACATTGACAAATCAAAGTACTCCATATGCGTAGTAATAACCCAAGAGAAATATATCAATTGTATGGTGCTACACACAGGGAAGTGGAAAGTGAAAAAGACCTGGGGGTAATTGTGCAGTGAAATATGAAGTTCGCTGAGCAGTGCAGATGGGCTGCCAGGATAGGTCATGGAGTCTTGTCAATGATATATAGGAATTTTTAGATTGGTGAGAGGAACAAAGGGGTGCTCTTACCAAGAAAGGCTTAAGTCCTGCAAATTGTAGCACCTGGACAGTAGGCACCTGCGAGGTGATCTGATTGAGGGGTATAACGCCTTGAATGGGATGAGCAAGCTGAATGCTGATGGGATTCTTCCAATTGCTAAGATTAAGAACTTGTGTGGGCATAGATTCAAATTGAGGAAAGACAGTTGTAGAATAGATGTGCAGAAATTTGCCTTTAGCCAGTGGGTAGTGCTTATGCCAAGGAGATTAGAGGCACAATAATTCATAATAGAGATATGATATTGCCTAGAAATCATTGTGTCATCGAAGAAAAGCATACGAGCAATAGAATCCCTTTGCAAGATATTAGAGGACCAAGTTTTAGAATGATTGAAATCAATTAATTTGTGTGTGTCCCACTGGAGAATTACCTAGAGATCAGCATTTATGGATTGGTAGTTGATACTCAAGGATTTGAAGATGTTTGTGCAGGGTAAGGTTTGTCAAACTGGAAGGTGGAATGCGATGTGCCATCATCAGCAGAATTATTGATAAAATTTCTGGGCAATGAAAGAAGGTCATTAATATGGAAAATGAAAAGAATGGAAGAAAGAACTGAACACCTTGGGCAACACCAACATTTGTCGAGAAGTCAGAAGACAATGCTTTCTACCATCACCTGCATTGTGCAGTCAGAGAGAAATCTAAATACCCAATTACAAAAATGAGGTGGCAGTCCATATGATGGTAACTTATTTTAGAGGATCTTTATATATCTCTATATCAAATATGATTAAAATCCTATGAAATCTGAAGAGCATCTACTTTAGTTTCTCCAAGCGTTTCTCTTGAATTTTTCCTTAGATGGGAAATATAAGCCAGTATATTACTAATGGATCTACACTGCTGGAATCCATAGTGACAATCATTGATGAGATGAAGTTTTCTAGATGGTTTAGGAGCTGGCAATTAATGGATTACTCACTTACTTTGGAAAGAATAGAAGTAAGTCCAATGGTATAATAATTGGATGGAATTAATTTGTCTTCCTTTATAGGAACTTGCTGGATGTGAGCAAATTTTTTTAGTAAAGGGAAAAACTGGTGGCATAAGAAAGTGTTAAAACATAAGAGTAAGCTAAGGGGCACAAGTTTTGAGGACAAGTGGAGAAATGCTATCAGGATTTGGTGCTTTATTGGCATCAAAACTGTTTAAAATATTTCTGACATCTTTTGAAAGGAAGACCACAGGAAGCATTGAATGGCACATACTGGGAATGGTAGGTGGTTTGCCAAAATCATCAATGCATGAGTTAGCATTAGTAAAGCCACATGATGCAAGAAAGCAAGCTTATATAGCATCAACCAAAAAAAAAAACCACCTTTATTTCACCCATCCTCTCGCTCCAAATGTTTGTCAAGTTCTGCCGTGAATCTATTTAAGCTATCAACTTCTACAATGATAGATGGAAGTTGGTTCCAGCAATCAATCACCTGCTGGGTAAAGGCAAACTTTCCCACATCTATTCTACAATTATTTCCTCAATTTGAATTTATGCCCTCTCAGGTGATTATTCTGAGCAAGAGGAAGAATCCCATCATCATTGAGCATGCTCAAACCATTCAAGGCCTTATACACCTCAGTCAAATCACCTCGCAAGTGCCTAGTCTCCAGACACTGTAATTAGCAAAACTTAACCCTTTCTTCTTGAGGGCAACCCTTGGTTCCATTCACTAATCTTGTTGCCCTTCTCTACTTGTTCCAGCAGGCGCCTCCGTAGCCAGGTGGGAAGGAGCAGCAGTGCATAGTACACGCTTATTAATTAGACCGGGGTTCGAGCCCGTCACCACCAAATACAGAGGATGCGGAAAGGTCAGGGAATGACCACCGCATATCTCAGAGTAATATGGCCTTAGTTGCTAATGCTCCTAAAAATCAAATAACAAATAACAAACAAACTTGTTCCAGCAGCTCTGCATCCTTCTTAAAATGAGGCCTCTAGACCTGTATACAGTACGCAAGGTGTGACCTGACCATTGCCTTATACAAGGGGATAATCACCTCCTTATCCCAGCTAGAAAAATTCCTGTATATCATTCACAAGACACCATGAGCTACTCTTGCAGACCGTCTGCACGGCTCAGAAAACTTCATATCTGCCTGCACAATTACCCCAGGTCCTTTTCATTCTCTACCACTGTCAGTGTAGTACCACACAGTTGATACATTACTCTGGGGGTTACTGCTTCCCATATGCAGTACTTTACATTTGTCAATGTTAAACTTCAGTTGGAACTCTCAGCCCATCAGCTCAAATTTTCTAGATCCTCTTGCAGAATCGTACTGTCATTAGTGTCGTTAACAACCGTGCAGATCTTCGTATTTTCTCCAAATTTG
This sequence comes from Mastigoproctus giganteus, assembly GCF_048544385.1. Lineage (NCBI taxonomy): Eukaryota > Metazoa > Arthropoda > Arachnida > Uropygi > Thelyphonidae > Mastigoproctus > Mastigoproctus giganteus. The sequence continues at coordinate 141,645,114 of NC_143579.1, read as the reverse complement.
GACATTAAGCGTGATATACGACCATCAATATTATTAATAAATACAGAAAACAACAATGAACCCAAAACTGAACCCTGATAGACTGCAGAAAGAGCAGTGTCTATTGATTACCACTCTGTCTTCTCCCACTCAACCATCTCTTTATCCATAGCATTAGAAGAAATGTTGGATACTAGCAGCTCAACTTTATCTTTAGCTGCGGTGACAACAGAACCATCCGGTTTTGACAGTGTTGGGAATAGAGATGTGCAAAAGTTGTAGCCAATACATTTGACAAGAAACCATAATGCTCAACTTCCATCTGGGCAAAAAGCAAGTTTTCTGCCCTTCGCCCATTGAAAATATAGTCCGATTTTTTTAGACTGATTAATACTGGCTTTACAATTGTTGCGTGCTTTTGTTTAGGCAGGAAATTAACCTGAAACTTTGGATGCAAGCTAATTGCTATATCCAACATTCTTATCTTGAGCAGCCTCTGAACATTTATTGGAAAACCAATTTTATGGTGGAGTGGAGATGAATGTAATTGTGAGGTGGAGTGCAAATTAATGGATTTCATTCCTACTAGGAGTTAGAAAATAGCCACAGTTGTTTTTGCCCTATTAAAAGCCCAATCTAATCAAATTCTATGAGATAAAAGTAGAATAAACATAGTGTGCTGCATCTACTGGGTGAACTCACTTTATAACTGGGGAAGATGATGGGAAAAATAAGCCAGTAAAACACCATGAGAAGTAAAAATTTGTATATTGAAGAAGATACAGAAAGTCACAGTTTTTCATCTTCAACCAACGATTAATGCCGGCCTGTTATTTCAGTTTGCACCCTGCAGTTGTAGTTCTGATAGTGCAGGGAGGTAAATTAGTTTTACTATGTTTTGTGTGTGGGGGGGAAGAGCCATAAAAGCTATTTCACAATGGTTGGATGGAAATAAGTCATATTGAGAGTTAAAATAATGGCTGATTATTTTGTATTAGGTGTGATAACATGCTTTAATCTGTAGTCAATTTAAAATTTTATACCCAGTGATGAACTTCTATCCTATTTGCTTGAATAAACTTGCCATATTTCAGTTGCTTGTAATTAGCATTAGTAGAGGCATTCGATGCAAGAAAGCAAGCTTATGCAGCATCAGCCAAAAAAAAAAAAAAACCCACTTCCACTTCACCCCTCTGTTCGTTCAAAATACTTGTCCAGCTGAACCTTAAACTTATTTAGGCTATCAACTTCCACGACAAGGGATGGAAGTCTGTTCCACCAACCAACCACCCGCTGGCTAAAGGCAAATTTCCGCACGTCTCTCCTACCGCACGTCTTTCCTCAATTTGAATTTATGCCCTCTCAGGTGATTATTCTGAGCAAGAGGAAGAATCCCATCAGCATTGAGCATGCTCAAACCAATCAAGGCTTTATACACCTCTATCAGATCACCTCGCTGGTGCCTAGTCTCCAGACACTGTAATTTGCAAAACTTAAGCCTTTCTTCGTAAGAGCACCCCTTTGTTCCATTCACTAATCTTGTTGCCCTTCTCTGTACTCATTCCAGCAGCTCTACATCCTTCTTGATGTAGAGCTGCTGGAATGAGTTGCCTTATACAAGGGAATAATCACCTCCTTATCCCTGCTAGAATAATTCCTATGTAGACAATACACCATGAGCTACTCTTGCAGCCCGCCTGCACTGCTCAGAGAACTTCATATCTGCCTGCACAACCACCCCCAGGTCCCGTTCATTCTCTACCACTGTCAGTGTAGTACCACAGAGTTGATACGTTTCTCTGGGGTTGCTCTTTCCCATGTGTAGTACTTTACATTTGTCAATGTTAAACTTCATTTGCCACCTCTCAGCCCATCTGCTCAACCTTTCCAGATCCTGTTGCAGCAGCATAGTGTCAGTAGTGTCCTTGACAACCCTGCCTACCTTTGTATCGTCTGCAAACTTGGACATTCAGCTTGATATACCGTAATCAATATAATTTATAAATACAGAAAACAATAATGGACCCAACACTGAGCCCTGAGGGACTCCACTGATAACATTAGTCCACGATGAGCAGTGTCCATTGATTACCACTCTCTGTCTTCTCTCCCTCAGCCACCCCTTTATCCACAGCAGCAATTTGCCTCCAATGCCACACTGCTCCAATTTGTGCAGCTATCTTCCATGTGCAACAGTATCAAAAGCCTTTCTAAGATCCAAGTATATAATATCAAAGTTATTCCCTGCATCCAGTTCCTTTGTGACTGCATCATAGTATCCATTCAAATTGGTCAGGCAACACTTCCCCTTAATAAAAACCATGCTGTGTCCGAGCTATAACTGAAGTCTTGTCTAAATGATCCTACAGTGCTTCTTTAACTAGTGCCTCCATTAATTTTCCTGGAACAGAAGTTAAACTCACAGGTCTATAATTACTTGTGTCAGCCTTTGATCCTCCTTTGTGAATTGGGGGTCACATTTGCACATCTCCAGTCTGTGGGTACCTCCCCTGAGTCCAAGGAAGCTCTCATAATTATGGCTAAGAGTTTGCTTACTTCCTTTGCTGCCTCCTTTAATATAACTGGATAGATCCCATCCACCGCAGGTGCCTTTCTTGTGTTTATCTTCAACAATTTCTCCTCCACTTTACTCTCAGTTATTACAAGATTCTCTAGCTTACTGCTAGAGTTGAATACACCTCTGGCATTCCCCTCCCTGAATAACTCCTCATGTGTGAATGTCAATGCAAAATATTCATTTAGTTTGTTAGCTACCTGAGCAGGATCATCAACAGTTGACCCATCGATATCAAGTGGACCAATCTGATTCATCCCCTTCCTTCTAGAGTTTACCTAAGTAAAGAACTCTTTGCTGTTTTTCTTTGCATCCCTTGCCCAAGATTTCTTGTAATCTGCTTTCGCCTGCCTATAACCTCCTTGGTAACTTGGTTACAGATCAACTTGTATCTATCATAGGCTTCTCTGCCATGTGTTAATTTGTATGTATCCCATGCATGTTTCTTCTCTGCCATATTCCTCATTAGTTCATCTGACATCCATTTAGGCCTAAATCTTGAACAATATTTCTTAGTTGGTATGTCAAGCCTAGTAGCTTTGAAGATAAGTTCTTTGAATGTTTCCCATTTTGCATTTGCTGTTGGTAACATCATCAGTTGGTCCCACTGTAAAGAATTTAAATACTGTCTCAGTCCATCGTAGTCGCCTTTACGAAAGCAATAACCCTTCCCTTTACCCCTAATGGTAGTTACCTCTTTGAGTAAATCCCACTTCATCACACTGTGATCACTGCCACCTAGTGGTTCATTTATCTGCAGATTCTCTATGCATGAAGAATCACTGCTGATAATCAAATCAAGAGTATTCCTCCCTCTAGTTGCCTCCCGAACATGCTGATGTAGAAAACAATCATCCAATAAACCCACAAAAGCCTTGCTAGTGTGTGAGTGACCAGCCCCCAAATTCCAGTCAATATCTGAGAAATTAAAATCTCCCATTATGAGACTCTCTGATTTACTGGCCCACTCTATTTCCCTACAGTTTCTTATTATACTCATCAGAGTCATTAGGTCTATAGTACACTCCTACTCTCAATTTTGATCTCCCAATGCTTATGTCACACCAAACTGACTCGACACCGCACTGTCCAGTGATGTCCACTGGCTTCACTTCCTTGGATTTTATGTATTTCTTAACTAATAGCATAACCCCTCCTCCCTTCCTATCCAGTCTATCCTTTCTGTAGACGTTGTATTCCCCAAATTCCAGTTCTGCATTCCTTATATGTGGTGACTCCACGTCTCTGATATCCCAACAATATCTGCCTTTGATGTTTTGAGCAATACCTCAAATTCATCAAATTTATTTACTTAACTCCTAGCATTGGTGTACACGCAACTATACATGTACCTAATTCTATTCTTAGCTTCTCTAACACAACCCATGTGTTTACTTGTACCGCGATGACTCCCAGCAGTCTCTGAAATATCCTGCATCTTGTTTTTCAGGCTTCTACTCATTCCAATAGAAGCAGTGCAAGAATCTCTTTCACCTCTGCCAGTGGCTACTGTTAATCTATTCGTCTTTGTCTCGCCCCAAGCTAGCAGTTTTCCGACCCACCTAACACTGCCTCGATAGCATCAGCAAATATTCTTGCACCCTTTCTATTTAAGTGTATCCCATCCCTGTAGAAGCAATCTCTCCTGTGAACAAGTGCAGTCCAGGCTGAAAAAAATTCTACCCCTTAAGCCTTGCACAATCTTTCCAGGGCCGAATTGATCGACAAGGCTCTCATCATATACTCCCTCCTATCATGTCTGGGCAGAATTGCAGACACTTTCAAGTAATATTCAAATGGTCCATTCTACCTACATGCAGAAAGTTTATCATCATACTTCATCCAGTGATCATCCATTTGTTGTGCAATTTCCTGCATCTTTTATAGGAAAGTTTACATTTGCTTCTCAATTGCAGTATGATGCACGGTTACCTGTTTTTATCTTGATGTTAGTATTGTTTCACAGACTAACTATACTTCTCGTTTTCAACAGGACAGTACCGTTTTTTTTGCAATGTTCCTGCCGTCCCGTTGTTTTAGTAAAAATAACACTTTTGTCCCATTTAACAAAAAACAAAACAAAACTGCTTAAACATTGGCACAGCATAACCTATAATCATGATTATATATCGTATAATGACTGCCATCATAGGTATTAGGGGCTCGTCGATCGAATGCTGAGAATTCCATTACCAGTGGTTACCACCACGATTGAAAGAGACCGACATTTTTGTCATAGGCCTTTAACATAAGTTCAACAATGTGTTTCAGTACAGGCAGTTCCCGCTTTACGAGTTTTTTTTTTTTTTTTTTTCCAAGTATCAACAAAATCTAAAATATGAATATTAATTGCAAAAAATGAATGTTAAACATTTATAAATACTGCATTTCAAACTATGAATGTAGCCATACAATACAGTGTTCTCTGCTTTACAATATCAATCCATTCTAGAGACACCATTGTATCGTGAAATATTGTAATGTGAACCCAATAATACATTGTTTTTTGTTAATTTGTTCCACATCCTCGGAAGTTTAAATTTTCACTATATATTAAAAAAAGGTCATTTTTATAATATAAATTGTCGTTATATTAGTTATAAATTGTATTAGTTACCAATTCAAATCATGAAACGCACTACACTTTCATCATTATCATTTGTTCTGTCATAAGAACCAATTTTGAATGGCTTTGCGATATTTTTCTAAAGCACATTTCTGGAGGTCATGACCATAAAACAATAAAAACAATTTGCACTTTCCGGTTTATTGGGTTTTTCTGTTACTACAAGCAATTATAAACAGGCATTTGTGAAAATGCCGATAGCTGTAATTGTGTGAATATTTACGTTATGGTGAAATGTATTTCCCCATTACTGAAATCTTCAGTGGTATAAAAAACCATGTTTCCCCTTTACTGAAATCTTCAATCACGTGAAAAACCACATAAATAAATTTTCAGAATCTGCTCTTCATTCCTTTTTTTTTTAAAAGCTTCGTAAACTTGTTACTGTGCACAAATCGTGTTAGTTGCAATTTGTGCATGCTGTTAAAACATCTTATGCAGGCTATTGAAATTTATAAAGAAAAGAGAAGATTAATTTGAAACAAACGCCTCTTGAAGCATTTCTGAAGAAGATGACTTCTTGTGCAGCAAACTAACGAATGCCGAGCCAATAATGAGTGATCAACAAGTGTGCATTTAGTCAACGATAATGAAGAATAAACATTCTTTAACATTTGTAAGTCATAAATAATTTCTTTATTATTATAATTTTTTTGATTTTACAGGTTCTGTTTTCATTTCTTTCGATAGATCAATCATATACTTAAACTAATTAGCTAACTAATTTCATTCTTGAGAACGTAACCCCTATTTTTAAAATTGTCTATGGGAAATAAATTCCCGCTTTACTAGTTTTTGCTTTACCAGCTCGCACTAGGAACAAATTAACTGGTAAAATTGGGATCTAACTGTAGTTGATCAGTAGTCCGTAGTTGGCATTTGTTCTGTGTGCTTCATTTGTCACATATCCACATATGAAAGTTTTTATTTTATAATTTTAAAAGTTTAAAATGTCAGAAAAGAAAAATTGCACATTTTGCGAAAACCTTCAAAAAGAATTCAAATTTATTAAACTGAACAAATGGCATAGTAATAAAAGAAAAGTGGTTTGTCAACATTGTAATGTTTACTTTTCTGTTGCTAATGGAGATAGGAGTGACATTAACCAACATCTACATAGCCAGAAACATAAGGATGCTGACAGGACAGTATTTCGGTATCATTGTGAGGAGGGAGCATGACAACCATGTTTTTTGAGTGTGTTTTTTTTTTTTTTTTTTTTTTTTTTAGATACAACTAGGAACACTTATATGCATGAGTGGGGGACATGTGTTGCCCCAAATATCCCCCTGAATGCTGAGAAAACTTGATATTCGGTTGAAAGCATCAGCTCATTCTTCATCCTGTTTTCATTGTTCCCTGCACCAATTTGGCTCAAGGAATTATGGCCAGCCTATGTGTACAGAGTTTTACTACCTTTTGTTGTTAATATCACTTTCAAAGTACTTCTGTTTCATTTGTAAGTTATAGCTAAATCAACCTGTGATACTACTGCCTTTATTTGTATCTGCTTGGTCACTGGTAGCATTAGCATTAGTAGAGGCATACGATGCAAGTAAGCAAGCTTATGCAGCATCAGCCAAAAAAAAAAAAAAAAAAAAAAAACCTCCCATTACATCCCTCCATTCGTTCCAAATACCTATCCAGCTCAGCCTTAAATTTATTTAGGCTATTAGCTTCCACAACAAAAGATTGAAGCCTGATCCACCAATCCACTACCCGCTGACTAAAGGCAGATTTCTGCACATCTATTCTACAACTATCTTTCCTCAATTTGAAACTGTGCCCCCTCAGGTTCTTAGTCTGAGAAAGATGAAGAATCCCATCAGCATTCAGCTTTCCCAACCCAATCAAGGCCTTATACACCTCAATCAGATCACCTCGTAGATGCGTACTCACCACGCGCTCAAGTTTGCAGAACTTGAGCCTTTTTTGATAAGAGGACCCCTTTGTTCCCCCGCCAATCAATCGTGTTGCCTTTCTTTGTACTCATTCTAGCAACTCTACATCCTTCCTAAAATGAGGCCTCCAGACCTGTACACAGTACTCTAAGTGTGGCCTGACCATTCCCTTGTATAACGGGATTATCACCTCCCTCTCCCTTCTAGCAAAATTCCTATATATCATTGGCAAGACTCCATGACCTTCTCTGGCAGCCCGTCTGCACTGCTCAGCGGACTTCATATTTGACTGCACAATTACCCCCAGGTCTTTTTCACTTTCCCCTTCCTTGAGTGTAGTACCACCCAGTTGGTACGTTTCTCTTCAGCTATTGCCATCCATGTGCAGTACTTTGTGTTTGTCAACGTTAAACTCCAGTTGCCACTTCTCAGCCCATTTTCCCAACTTATCTAGATCCAGTCAGAGTAGCATAGTGTCTTTACTGTCAGTTTTTTTTTTTTTTTTTTTTTGGTAGTTGTTGGTGCATCGGCTTCTGTGTCCATAATGCACCTCTCAAGGTTCTTGCAGTACTTTGATCCAAGCCCAAGGCGGGATTCAAACCCGGGACCTTTGGGTTGCCAGGTAGGCACTTTACTGTCGTTAACAACCCTACGAACCTTTGTATCATCTGCAATCTTGGACATTAAACCTGATATACCTTCATCAATATCATTAATAAATATACAAAACATCAATGGGCCCAACACAAAACCCTGGGGAAACTCCACTAATAACATTTGTCCACAGAGAGCAGTGTCAATTGATCACCACTCTGTTGTCTCCCACTCAACCATCCCTTTATATCCATTGTAGCAGCTTACCGTTGATGCCATACCTCTCCAGTTTGTACAGCGGTCTTCCATTTGCAACAGTATCAAAAGCTTTCCTGAAATCCAAGTATGTGATATCAAAATTATTTTTGGCTTTCGTTTTCTTTGTGACCACATCATAGTAAGCAATCAAATTGGTCAGACTAGACCTCCCTTGACAAACCCATGCTGTGTCTGAACTATTACTGCAGTCTTGTCTAGATGATCCTGCAATCCTTCTTTAACCAGGGATTCCAATATTTTCCTCAGAAGACAAGTTAAACTAAATGTCTGTAGTTACTTGTATCAACTTTTGAACCTCCTTTGTGAATTTGTGATACATTTGCATGCCTTGAGTCCATGGGGACCTCCCCTGAGTCCAAGGAAGCTCTCATAATTATGTCTAAAGGTTTACTTACTTCCTTTGCTGCCTCCTTTAATATAACTGGATAGATCCCGTCGACCCCAGGTGCCTTCCTTATGTTTAACTTCAACAATTGCTCCTCCACTTCGCTCTCAGTTATTACAAAATCACTTAGCTCCCTGTTAGCATTTGATAAACTTCTGGCACTACCCTCATTGAATAAATCCTCATGTCTGAATGTAGTTGCAAAATAATCATTCAGTTTGAGCTACCTGAGCATGATCATCAATAGTCAACCCATCTATGTTATGTGGTCCAATCTGATTCATCCCTTTCCTTCTCGAGTTTACATAAATAAAGAACTCCTTGCTGTTTTTATTTTCATCCTTTGCCAAAGATTTCTCATAATCTGCCTTTGCCTGCCTAACCTCCTTTTTGACTTGATTACAGACTAGTTTATACCTGCCATAGGCTTCTGTATTTCCTGATACTTTATATGCATCCCATACATTCTTCTTCTCTGCTACTAGCCTCATTAATTCACCTGACATCCATTTAGGCGTAAACCTTGAACAGTATTTCTTAGTTTTAAAATTAAACCTCCAAAATTAAATCCCTGAAGGCTTCCCATTTAGAATTCACTGTTGGTAATATCAACAGTTGATCCAGCTGTACAGAATTTAAAAACTGTTTTAGACCTCTGTAGTCACCTTTATGAAAGCAAAAGCCCTTCCCGTTAGCCTTGATGGTAGTTACATCTTTAAATAATTCCCACATCAATACATTGTGATCACTGTCGCCCAGTGGTTCCTTTATCTGCAGATTCTTAATGCATGAAGAATCACTACTGATAATCAGATCAAGAGTATTACTCCCTCTGGTTGCCTCTTGATCATGTTGCTGTCGAAAACAGTCATCAAATAAATCTACAAAAGTCTTGCTAGTGTGCGAGTGACCAACCCACAAGTTCCAGTCAATATCTGGAAAGTTAAAATCTCCCATTATAAGACATTTTAATTTACGTACTGGCTCACTCTATTTCTCTGCACAATTGCTCATTATACTCCTCAGATTCATTAGACCTAAAACACACACCTACTCTCATTTTTCCTTTCCTAGTGCTTATTTCACATCAAACAGACTCAATACTGCATTGTCCACCAACATCAATTGGATGTACTTCCTTAGATTTTGTGTTTCTTAACTAACAGCATAACCCGTCCTCCCTTCCTATCCTGTCTATCCTTCCTATACACATTGTACTCCACAAATTCCAACTCTTCACTGCCTATATATGTGTGACACCACGTCTCTGATATCCCAACAATATCTGCCTTTGATATCTTCACTAGCACTTGAAGCTCATCAAATTTATTAACTATACTACTAGCATTGGTGTACATGCAAGTATACATGCACCTGTTCCTGCTGTTAGCCACCCTAACACAGCGCATGTATTTACTTATTCCACTATGACTCCCAGCACTCCTGGAAATCTCCGTTACCTTGCTTTCCACTCTGCTGCCCATTCTAATAGAAGCAGTGCAAGAATGACTTTTGCCTCTGCCTTCGGCAACTGTTAACCTTTTATTCCCCCCATGCTAGCAGTTTACCGACCCACCCAAAACTGCCTTGATAACATCAGTAAATATTCTTGCACCCTTTCTATTTAAGTGTAATCCATCCCTGTAGAAGCAGTCTCTCCTGTCAACAAGCACAGACCAGACTGAAAAAAATTCTACCCCTTCAGCCTTGCACAATCTCTCCAGGGCTGTATTGATTGACAAGGCTCTCATCATATACTTCCTCCCACCGTGTCTGGTCAGAATTGCAGACACTTTCACATTCACCCCTAACTCTCGACTTTTTTTTTCAACATTGACCTGTACTTGTTGAGTAAATCTGCAGATCTCTTACTCTTAATATCATTAGTTCCAACGTGTACAACAATATCACATTTTGTGCCCTGAAAAGATATCTGCTCTACAACGTCATCAACTTTTGCCCCTGACAGACATCAGTTGTTGCCAATCTCATATGCTCTACATGCTACTGTTAACTCCTCCAAAGGAGTTATAACCAAAAGGGACCTGTTATGTGTTTCAGAATCTTTAATTCAAAGAGTAATTTTGCCAGCGTCAGTAAAAGAAGATTACGTAAATTGTTGATTTCAGTCCTACATTCCAAATCCCAATCATCATCATCATCATCATCAGCCATTTTCAATCCACTGCAGGATGAAGGCCTCTCCAGCAACTTTCCAGTTCCTTCTGTTTTGTGCAATGGCCATCCATTTACTACCAACAAACTCACGAATTTCATCTATCCATCTCCGCTGTTGTCTTCCAGGTTTTCTTCTAGCTCCTCTTGGGTACCATTCTGTTATTTTCTTAGCCCATCCGTCATCATGTCTTCGAGCTACGTGGCCTGCCCAAGACCATTTTAGTTCTTTAGTTTTGATAATGTTTTGTTTCGCTGCCTAATCCATGTGTTTCTCTTCTTATCTAACAGTCTGATTCCCAATATAATTCGTTCCATTCTTCGCTGTGTAGTTCTTAGCTTCTCTTCCATTCTTTTGGTGAGTGCCCAAGTTTCACTTCCATAAGTCATGGTGGGGAGTATACATTGATTCATTATTTTACGTTTCAGACAAACTGGGATATTGCTCTTCAGTATGTGACTATATTTCCTGAATGCTATCCATCCAAAATTTATTCTTCTCTTGACTTCCAGCCATTTATCATTATTACAGCTAATAACTTGTCCCAGATAAGTATATGACTCCACCTTTTCAATTACTGCTCCATCAATCATTATTTCCCTTTCCGTGGCATACTTGTTCATCATTACTTTTGTTTTAGCCATATTCATCTTTAGTCCAAAATCCTTACTAACTGTGCATAACTGATTAAGATTTTGCTCTAATTCTTTGGGATCGTGGCTTATGACCACAATGTCATCTGCAAATCGTAAATGGTTTAGGTACTCTCCGTTCACATTGACTCCTTTCTGCGACCAGTCTAATCTTCTGAAAGCTTCCTCAAGGGCAGCAGTAAACAGCTTCGGAGATATTGTGTCTCCTTGTCGAACTCCTTTCTCGATTTTAAATTTGCTACTGTCTTTTTCTAGTCTAATAAAGGATGTAGCACTCTCATATATTTTCTTCAAAATCATAATATATGGAGTATCTATGCCTTATCTTTCCAGTGCCCAAAACATTGCCTTATGCTGTATGGAGTCAAATGCCTTTTCATAATCCACAAATGCCAGGCATAATGGTGTTTTATATTCATTTGCTTTCTCCATTAGCTGTGATATTACGTGAAGGTGATCCATAGTTGAGAATCCCGTCCTAAAGCCAGCTTGCTCTTTCGGTTGATTCTCATCAAGTATTCTTTCTAATCTGTTAGTAATGACCCTTGTGAACAACTTGTAGATATGGGATAACAAGCTAATTGGTCTATAATTTCCAATTTCTGATTTATCTCCTTTCTTATGCAGCAAAACTATGATTGCATTATTCCACTGCTTAGGCATCACACCTTTTCTAATGCACTTTGTGAAGAGCCTTGCCAGTTTTTGTGTTATGTCTCTTCCTCCCAATTTTAACAACTCTACAGTAACTTCATCTTCCCCCGGGGCTTTCCGATTCTTCATTTTCTTCAATGCATGTTCTACCTCATTAGGAAGAATATCGGGTATGTCGTATGTGTTGCTACTTTGCAATCCATCTTCCCCACTGCTGGTATCATTCCCTCGCTCCTTGTATAGTTCTCTATAGTAGTCTTCTGCTCTTTGAATTATGCCTTCTCTGCTGTTTATAAGTACACCATCGCTATTCTTCAGTTTCAGTATCATTTGTCTTTCTGTATTACTGCTCATGGCTGCTGATTTAAATCCTTTGTTTTCCCTTAATGCTTGTTCTACTTTTCTTGTATTAAATCTTCTTATGTCCTCTCTGAGTCTCTTTCTAATGGCTTTGCATAACTCAGTATACTCAATTTTCTCCCTGTCAGTGTTTTTCTTGCTCTTCATTTGTCGTCTTTGGTTCATCATGACAAGTGTTTCTTGACTAATTTTTTCTTCTTTGGATTTCTGTTTCCCTATAGGTTTCTTGTGCTTTATCACTTTCAGAAAGTTGTAATATTCCTCATCAATATCTTGGTCCTGAGCAGTCTGCAGAAGCTCAAACTTGTTCTTAAGTTCCAGTACATACTGCTTTTTCTCCTCCTCTGTTATTTCAAAGACCTTTGTATTATTTACTCGAGTCAGTTTTTTCCTTTCCTTTCCTACATCTATATCAAGTGTACATCTTACCATTCTGTGATCACTTCCAACATTTACCTTATTCAGGACGGTAACATCATTCACAATATATCTTCTGTTAGTGAGGATGAAGTCGATTTCATTAGTTGTTAATCCATTTGGACTCTTCCATGTCCACTTTCTGTTCACCCTTTTCTTGAAAAAAGTGTTTATTACTGACATTCCTTGAGATTCTGCAAATTCCACAAGTCTTTCACCTCTTTTATTTCTTTCACCAATTCCAAAATTTCCTATAGTTCCTCTTTCTGTGCTGTTTTGCCTTTTTCCAACCTTAGCATTGAAGTCCCCCATAATAATAGTGTAGTGGGTTTTCTGCTCATCTAGAAGACTCAATTTCGGTGTACATTTCTTCAACCTCTTCATCATCATGGCTCGATGTTGGTGCATAAATCATTATAATCTTTAGCTTGTACCTCTTAGAAATCTTGAGTATTAGTCTTGACACCCTTGGTGATGTACTTTTGAATTCCAAAATGTTGTTTTTAAAATCTTTATGGACCAGAAACCCAACTCCACCTTCACTCCTTTCACTGTTTCCATTGGTGTACAGCAGATTTCCACTTGATAAACTTATAAGTGATTCATTTCTTCTTCTTGTTTCAGCCAAACCAATGATATTCCAATTCACATTTTCTAATTCCTTTTCCAGCTCTAATATCCTGTCTTCACCGATGAGTGATCGTACGTTATAACAGGCCAAGTTCAATTTCCGTGCATGGCAGCCTGGTCGTACCCAGAGATTCTTAGCACCCTCTGCTTCCACTCTGATCCTCTCGCTGCCGTAAGAGGGAGAGTGAAAGCTGCTGGGGACTGAGGGCCATTTGTATCGTTGTGCTCTCATTGCTGGAGGGTTTGGTCTTTTCCTCTTCACGCTGACCAGGCATCTTGAAGAGAACCACTCTACACGTTCGTTGCCACCTAAGTGACGTAACAGGGCTTACCATCGAGAAGGTGTGCATGAGTGGATTTTAGGGAGGCAGGCCAACCGGACTTCTCCTAAATCTTCTGTAATAGAGAGATATTGGATCCATCAGTGTTTTAGGCTGAGTATCTGATAACACACAGGATACCTGTTCCCCTCTAAGCCCCCAAATCCCAATAATATGTTACAAATGTCAAAAATTTTGGCCCTTCACAAACTTATCTGCTGAGGCGATGCCATGTGTCCAAGCTATAGACACATGGCATCTCCTCTGCCGTGGTTTGGTAATATGGACCCGTGTCTACATCAAAAAAATTCATATGCAAACTGAATGAACTGCATAATTATCATTAAATGATCCTGCTTTTTACAATGCACATGATTTAGTGAAGTTAATAGAAAAAAAATACAGAAATGTTAATCAAAAACAGCAAAAGGTGGGAAAGCAAGTGAAACTAACATTACCAAAACACACTTATACTTTAATTACTCAAAACAAGAAGTTTATAACAATTTATACCGAGGTAACAGTTCACCCAGAATGGGCTTGATCGGTTCTTTCAACCCACCATCCATCTTCCTAGCCCCATCTGGTAGAGCAAAAAGAGCAATAACACTCCAGTCAGCATACCAATAGACAGTAATTCAATTAATAAGCTCCAGAAGAATCACATAATCCAAATAGTGTTGAAGCATGACAATCACACCAAACTAACATGAATATAGACCAGTGTTTCTCAACCTGTGTGCTGCAAATATGCTTCGAGTGTGCCACGGAAAATGCAAATATAAAAAAATTAACAAATCTAAGTTGTATAATAAAAATTAATTCAAATAAAAAATTCGTTTATTTTAGCTGTGCCGATCAGAGTTCCTGTCCGCGGGCAATGTGACCTCACGTTTAATTCCTAGTACTAAATCTGTTCACTTTTATTCATCTTTCGATTCCTAGTACTAGAATTGTTCACAATTATTTAGTAATTTTTATCTTTTGAGGGTCCTCCCAGGCATCCCGCAGTTCATTTTGCAGTTGTGTATATGAGCCTAAAGCATAGGACTATGAATTAAATGCAACTTGTAAGCAGCATAGAAAGAAATTTCCTTTGTGATTTCAAAGTACTTTTTTTGTGTTTTTATCTCTAAAACGCCATATTCAGTTAATTTGTATAGAACAGGTATTTCCATTTAACTGTATTAGTTTGTAGAAGTAACTTTAATTTTTTTTTTTTTTTTTTCTTTCTTTTTTGTTGTAAAGAACTCACTGAAAGGGCAACTGGCCAAGATATTTTCAAAATAATGAATAGTTATTTACAAAAATGTGGTGTATTATGGAAGTTGTGTGTTGGCATTTGTACTGATGTATTTTACTGTACTAATTTTCTTTACAATTCACCCACCTTCTATTGGCTTTCTAATTCCTATAATTTTATTAATTCATTATTATATCTTTTAGGATATTAACATTCTTTCATCTTTCATATCTACTACACTTCCTCACCCTTCTAGTTTCTGGCTCTCTGTATAATTTTCACATCCATTTATTCAATATATTAATACAAACTTATATATACACATAATATATATACAGGGTATCTCAAAAATATTGGTTCAAACTTTTAGGGGAGGTAGGTAACATCTAAAGGAATGTGAATCACATAGGAACCATAACCGGAAACGTCACCATGAGTCGGTAGATGGCGCTGTTCATCAGTTCACGAGAGGGAAAATTTCTGGTTTACTCATTCAAGCAGTAGTCGCCGCGCAAAGAGCATGCATCGATATACGAACTGTGAGCTGACAGACATGCACCTGGTGTATGGATTAGCAGAGGGCAATGAACGAGCCGCTCAACGAATTTATGGCGAACGCTTCCCAGACAGACATGTACCGGACCACCGTTTGTTTGCACGTGTGCATCAAAATTTGTGTGATTATGGATCATTTAGAGGTAACAGGAGTAGTGCGGGCAGACCACGTTCAACGCGAACTCCCGCCATAAAAGAAAGTGTGTTGAATGCAGTCCAGAATAATCCTACTACCAGCACACGTGCCATTGCCTCTGCCTTAGGAGTGTCTCACAGTGTACAGCCTGTCTGGCACGATGATTTCCTACACCCCTTTCATCTCCAAAGGGTTCAGTTACTGCTCCCCCAAGATCATCCTGCACGTGTGGCTTTTACGCAGTGGTTTCTCCAAGAAAGTGTTCAAGACTTGAATTTTCCAGCCTATGTTTTGTTCACGGATGAGGCTTGTTTCACTCAGGTTTCAACATGACGGGGCACCTGCCCATTATGGAAGGTGTGTTCGTGACCATTTGAACAGGCGTTTTGGGCGTCGATGGATTGGCTGTGATGGACCCGTTTCGGGTGACGCTCACCTGATCAATCAGCACAATACTCATGTGTGGGCTAACGACAACCCACACGGTGTGTGCCCCATGCGGCACAACGTCTCTTTGCAATAAATGCGTGGGCAAGTACGATCGGTGACTGCTTAGTCGGCCCATACCTGTTACCATCCCACATGAACTCCGCTAAATATCAAATCTTTCTTGAACAAGTTCTACCAGGGTTACTTGATGATGTTCCAGCAAATATGAGACTCAACATGATGGGGCACCTGCCCATTATGGAAGGTGTGTTCGTGACCATTTGAACAGGCGTTTTGGGCGTTGATGGATTGGCCGTGACGGACCCGTTTCCAGGATCATGCTCACCTGATTTATCGAGCCTTGATTTCTTTCTGTGGGGGCCCTCAAATTTGTCATGAATGAATCGCCTGTGAAGATGGAAATGGGTCTCGCGACGAGACTCGTCTGCGATGCTGCTACCCAAAGAAACTCCAGGTGTGTTCGACCGTGTCTGAAAATCCATGCTGCGCCAGTGTCTCATGGTGGAACCTTCAAGCATCTGTTGTAACATCATGAAATGCATCCATCTCGTACTCCATTGTTAATTTTATGTCAAATAAATGTTTGCCACTAATTACTGTCTTTTGTCATTTCTGCTTCTTGTGCCTCTCTACTACATTACCGTGATGTTTCTGGTTATGGGTTCCTATGCGATTCACATTCCTTTAGATGTTATACCTCCCCTAAACGTTTGTACTAATATTTTTGAGACATCCTGTATATTGTGTTATGCGAGATTTCCAGCAATTCTCAAACTGTATTAAAGTGAAACTGTGTTGTAGAAGTATCGTTTTATGCGGGAGATGCCTTAATATATATATATAGGCATCTCCCGTATCACCCGATACTTCTACAACACAGTTTGAGAATTGCTGGAAATCTTGCATAACACAGTATTTTTTGTGTTTTTTGCTGGGAAAACCCTGTTTATAGGACATTAACCTATAAACCCTGTTTATAGGTTATATAATAGAACATCTATTATGATATAATAGAACATCTATTATATCATAATAGATGTTCTATTATGTTAATTTTCAATGTTTCCATTCCTTTTTGTGAATCCCTGCTGTTGATTCGCTAGTTGATTCGCCTTCATGATATTTTTTAAAGCACTTTTCTGGAGGTCACTACCATAAAACAATAAAAACAATTTGCACTTTCCAGTTTATTGGTCTTTTCTGTTAGTGTAATCAATTATAAACAGGTAGTAAACTCGGTCTTTTTGCATTTGCTATGGATAGCTGGAATTCTGTGGGTTTTCACATTATTGTGTTGAAATGTGTTTCCCCTTCCATGAAATATTCAATCATATAAAAACCATAAATAAATTTTCAGAAACTCATTACTCCAGATCTCACTTGTGCATATTGTGTTTGTTGCTACTTGTGCATGCAGTGTTCTTTGTTATTAATTACTTATCATTTTTACTGTTTTAAATTTTATATATATATATAAAAAAAAAGTCGGTGAACAGAAATATCAATTAGTATGTACATATTACAGTACATATTAATTTACCTGTGTATGTAAGCATACATTTATTTTTATTTTGCAAACTGGATAATATTGTTCTGATTTTCACATCATTTAAAGCGGGGGTCCACTGTATTTTGTTGGGACCTCCCTCGGTTAGGTTCTGTGTTATTGAACTTGTACTTGTTTGAGACCGTAAAAAAATAACTGTGACTTCGAAGAGTGCAGTTCATGACTTTTACAGAGATCGGAAAGTACACGAAATCTAGATAATCCAGTGGGGATAGCAAGATAATAGGCACACTAATCTCCTAATGATGACTATAATGCCACTTATTTATGACTTGCAAAACATCTGTTTATACCTATATATAGGCGCCTCCGTAGCCAGGTGGGAAGGAGCAGCAGTGCGTAGCACACACTTCTTGATTAGACTGGGGTTCGAGCCTGTCACCACCAAATACGGAGGATGCAGAAAGGTCAGGGAATGACCACCACATATCCCGGAACAATATGGCCTTAGTTGCTAATGCTCCTAAAAACCAGATAACTAAGTTTATACCTATTCTAGTTATTACTTGAATTTTATGATTTCTGGTTGATTTTTATCTATTTATTTATTTTCTTTTAATTTGGAATCTTGAAGTGTCCCGGTAAATCGAGAGTCTGCTGTATTGAAGAAATTTCATTGTATATTGTGTGTGGGGGGGGGGGTGTTTATTATTATTTCCTTCTATTTATTTTATTTTAATTCCAATTCTTTTTTTTTTTATTATTCCTTTATCAATTCCGACTCCTTCCTTTATTCTGTCTTATTTAATTAATATTTTTTACTAAACCTTTCTTTGCCCCCCCCCCCCCTATTTGTCCCCTCCCACTTTACACCTGACTTGTTAATCTCCCAGAAGATTCTAGACTCTAGAGGGTTTCAATTAGGGCTAGCATAAAACCGAGTTTAACTGAAGTTTACTCTTAAAACCTGTTTTAAAACCGATTTTCTCAGACTTAGGGAAAATAATTAAAAGCTAATAACACAAGTATTTATTTTATCTTGGGTAGATTGTACAAATCGTTATCAAATCTTTTAAACAAAATCTATCACATCTTATAGTAAAAAAAATAAAAAAAATGAAAATGCTCCAAAAAGGTAACCAGCTTGAGATTATACAAAATTACAAATTGTATTCAAATCCTTTGAATAAAAACTATCTTCTTGTATAGTAAACAAAAAAATAATAAGTCCTATAATAATAATAAATAAATAAAATTAATGTGAAAAAAACAGCTTGGGGAAATTACTTTACTATTTATTGCTCAGCTTTTTTTTCTGAAAATGATCCTTTAAAAAACACAGTATATTAAGCATTTTTCCTGATAGACTTGACCTTCTTTTTGTGTTAAAGAGACCAGTGATCGAAAACACTCTCTCAGATTGGACACTTATTGGTTTAATGGTCAGCAGTGCTCTATAAACTTTCTCCAGCTTTTCACTTCTACGCTAGTTGCCTCCAAAATTTTAAATTCTTTGCTGATTTCCAATTCACTCGGATATTTTGAAGGCTCTTCAGTTAATCTCTTTATTACACTATCATACTCCAGCATGAGTGTATCTCCGACATCGGAACTAGATGTGTCTTGTTTTCTTCTAAAAGAACAGTTCATTTATTTTCAGTTTCTTCATTCAACGCTAAGACTCCTTCGGAATGTTTTGCAAATAATCTCTGATAAATCTCTTCAGCATGCTTTTTCAAAACTTGCTTACTTGGAAAATCAAAAGTTCTTGAACCCGAATCTTCTTTCCTAAACTTTTTGGGGTTGTGTAGATAGCTCAGCAAAGCCACAGTTTGGCAATTTCGTCTTGCATTGTAACGCTGCAAAAGGCTTTGGTGAAACTTAAAAGCAAATGGGGTTTCTGCTGTATCAAGCTTAGCAAGCAGAAATTCTATTGAAGACTCTGCTCTAAGTCTGTATCTTCTTCAGAATCATTTCAGTTATAGCCTTCAGAATCATTTCAACTGGTTGCAAAGTTTCACGTAGCAATTCAAGTGTTTTCCAGTCATCGTCAGACACAGCTTCAGTTGACAGTACTGCACATAGAGCATTTGGAATGCAATTTTTCAATTTCAAAAATCTCTCAATCATATAGAATGTGCTATCCCATCTAGTCTTGCAATCTAATATAAGTTTATATTCTTTCCCATTAAATTTTGCTTTAACAAAATTTTGTAATTGTCATTTTTGGTACGCGATTTTCAAAAAAGCTTGCAAATTTTTCTGACTTTTTTAATAGTTTGTGCAATATTGGCCATTGGATTGAAGAAATAAATGAGCTCATTGGTAAAGTTGGTTTGATAAAGCATGCCTTGTTGTCTTTCTTCAACTTCATCATCACTACTTTCTTCATTATTTTCATTTTCTTCATTGTCTTTGGGAGACTCAGAGACTGTGGCACCATAATTGATTGCTTTTTCATAAAGTACATCTATAACTGATAGATGTATACAGTGGGCTATACATTGTTGATGATTAGGCGTAATTTGCTTGCCAAACTTAATCATCATTGCTGCTCCATCAGTGGTGCAAGCTACAATATCCTCATCCAAGTTCAAACCAAATTCCTTCAAGTGTCCATTCACAATTTGCTCAGTTCTTCTGCTATCAAGTGAATCATTAATCTCAATAAGACCTAACAACCAATGATTGTCTTTTGAATGCACATTTATATTCATATACCTTTTATTTTGTATAGACGTATATTTGTCTAGAGTCAATGAATACTGTGCACCCAAAACCAATGAATTTTTGAAATACTGAATGAGTTCTTCTTTCTTAGTTTTATAATAATTCAGAACCATATTTTTAATTCCATTCACTGAGGCTGGTGGTAATTTATCATATTTATTTCTCTGAAGGTGAAGGCTTGATTGTATAAACTCACTCTTGGCAATTGAATTAAAAGAAAATCCATCTAAAGCAGCTAATTTTGAAATGTCTTCTTCCATAGATTTTTTAACGATAAAGTTTTCTAATGTTCTTACCATTTTTACGGGAGGTTCACTGTTATCTTGTTTAATGTCAATCTAATGCATTTTCTTTAAATGCAACATCAAATATGATGTAGATCCTCCAGACGACTTCATTATCTTCTGACATTTCGAACATTGTGCTTCATCCTGGCTTTTTCGAGCAAAATAATTCCATACATTTGATTTCATCTTAGACATATTAAGAGTAATAAATATTAATTAGTAGGAATTTATATCACCGACAATTTTAAATAAAAATATTGAAGATAACAAAGGCACAATACTGTGCGTCACTCCCGCAAGCACTGAATGAAGTGTAAACGAGGCAAGTTTCAAAAGATACAGGTGGGAAGATAAAAGGTGCCCCTCTTAGATTTGGGCCACTTGCCCATGAGATTTGTACCTAAACATAAAAAAAAAATAAAAAAACATGTTTAAAACATAAAGCAGTTGAATGATCCAGACAAGCGAACAAACAAAAGAAAATGTGCGTAACAAAAAACTGTATTCGAGGGCTAACTAAAAAAATATTCAAATCCGGTTTTAGAAGCTCGGTTTCAGTTTTAACAACTAAATATGAAAACTGGATTTAACCGGTTTATAAAACAGGTTAAATCCATAATAATGCATTCCACTCATGGACTGGCTGAGGTTCAAAATGGCTGACAAACTCATATAGGCTAAATATAACATTCTTTATTGACACTATTTACCTGGTAACAAACAACAAACTGAGTATTTTATTCAGTGGGTCCTTGTTAGACTGCTAGCAATTAACTGTGTACATATTTTGTAATAAGAAAACTACCAATTCTGATACACCATTATGTTTCTTCATGTGCTTCGACATTGGTTCCAACAAATCCAGGTATTTAACACATTTCATAATCCACACATCCGTATTCCTACTGCTTAACTGTCCTAGTAGGCCAACAAGTAAATCAGCATATGAACAAAACAATATAAGTAATGTTTCTTCCCCGTCACAAATCACTTCCTTTAACACTTCCCCCTTCCAAAATTTTTATGAAATATACATACTTCAGTCAGAATTCCTTTTCAATAATTGATTAAACTTATACTTAAATTCGCTACCTTTATTCCCACATCTAATTCAAATTGTCTATTTTTCTCTCTCTCACTCTGTATTACACCTACATATACAGGGTGTTTCAGTTAAACGTTTCAGAACTTCTAAGAGGGGTAGGATACATCCTGACAACTCGAAATCATATAGCAATGTGGGGTCGGAAATGCTTTCCTGAAGTGGTATTGTACACAGAAGTCGTCGTGCAACGTCGTGCAGCACAGATTCGATTTTCAGTCAATGTATGGGCCGGTATTATGGGAGATCACCTCATCGGACCTTACCTGTTACCGTGTTGTCTAACCGGACCTATCTACTTGATCTTTCTGCAGCAAATATTGCCACAACTTTTGAGAGATGAACAGATTTCTGCATCGACGCAACAGACAATGTGGTTCCAACACGATGGAGCCCCTGCCCATTATAGCAGAGATGTTCGTAACTACCTGGATGTCACATTTGGTCAACAGTGGATCGGACGTGGTGGTCCCGTGCGTTGGCCTGCTCGGTCACCCGACCTATCGTGTCTTGATTTTTATTTCTGGGGTCATACGAAATCGCTAGTTTATGACACCCCTGTTGACAATGCTGAGGAGCTGGTTGCAAGAATCGCAGTAGCTGCCGAAGAAATTCGAAATTCGCCTGGAGTATTCCAGAATGTTCGGATGTCCATGCGTCGGAGATGTGAGGCGTGCATTGTAGCCCGTGGAAGAAACTTTGAACACTTACTTTAATCCATGTACCTTTTGCTTCTTTTCATGTATTATTAAAACGATTTCTCACTTACGGTCTCTTTTCTTTATGGTGCTTCTGTGTACAACACCGCTTCAGGAAAGCATTTCCGACCCCACATTGCTATATGATTTTGAGTTGTCAGGATGTACCCTACCCCTCTTAGAAGTTCTGAAACGTTTAACTGAAACACCCTGTATATATATTTTTTTTTTCTTTCTAAATTTATAACTTTTCCTCTATGGTCCTTCCATTACTAAGTTTAAGATTTTTGTACTTAACTAGCACTTACTCAGTTGGCTGAGCACTTCTCCCTGCTCTTGTTCTCTCTCTCCTCCGTAGCCAGGTGGGAAGGAGCAGCAGTGCATAGCACAAGCTTCTTGATTAGACCGGAGTTCGAGCCCGTCACCACCAAATACGGAGGATGTGGAAAGGTCAAGGGAATGACCACCGCATATCCCGGAGCAATATGGCCTTAGTTGCTAATGCTCCTAAAAACCAAATAACAAACAAACAAACAAACAAGATCTCTCTCTCCCTGCTCTGGGCTGCCATACGTTAGTCACTACGTTAATCCTCACCTTACTTAAGGATAATAGGCAAAAAAAACACAATTACAGATTGGTAATTGCCTGAACTACCATATTCAAAATCTGTACATGGTAGTCCAGGCAATTACCAATCTGTAATTGTGTTAAATCAGTTAAAACATGATATATTTCAGAATGCAGACTGTTTTTAAAATACTTGTAACATTTGCAATATTGGTGAAACCGTCATTAATAATCGTTGTAAAAACGGGTTCTTACAAAATATATTGGCTTGTATTGAAGCATATGATTTATTATCTCTAACGATATGCTTCTTGTGAATAAATGATGAACTAACACAATTTGGCCTTAGTAGCCTTTGTGTCGTTAAACTGAACCGTTCCGACAACAACAACCACAGAAGACCATCTCTTTGCACTTTTATTGCAAACATAATCTTGACCTTGAACCAGAACTGACACTTGGACAAAATATCATTCCAGTAGCATCCGACACAAAGTTCTTGGGGCTCATATTTGATAAGAAGTTGGCATTTCTACCACATATCCGTCAACTATGGACAAATTGTACAAGGCGATTGGACCTTCTACTTGCAATCTCCTCCAATCAATAGGGAGCAGACCACTGCACCTTACTTTGTCTATATCACACACTTCTCCATTCTAATTTTTTTTTTTTTTTTGAGAACGAGTGTAACCTGTGCGGACGTAGCTTTTTGTTGCTCCTGGAACAGAAAGTTTTTTTCTGATTTATTTTCTGTTTTATTAGCTTAAATTGGCATATTAACTTATTTTCTAGAGTAGCTTTATATTCCTATTTATGATACTTAGTTTAAAGTAACTTAAATAGAGATTTTGTAGGTATTACTTAGTATCGGTAAGGGTATCAAATCCACGTGTTTACCGTTCGTAAATTGCCGCCATTGTTACGCGGCAATTTACGAATATCTCAAACTAGATAGCATAAGCTTAATATAGTATATTACATAATATTGTCAATCGATCAGTAAAATCTATTAATCTTGTTGAACTTCATTGTCAATTAAATTGTACTTTTGATTATACATATAACGACTTAGGTTACGTAGCATAAATAATTAGTAAAAATAAATAATTAATACTTAACTTGATATGGAAGTTATATAAAGGGATTTCGTAGATAACACTCGATACTGAAACATAAATATAGCATTATAACTGTGTTGGGATACAAGTTTAGGGTTTTAATTTTGTACTGAAATTGAAATTTTATTGAAATTAAATCGAAATCATGACGCAGACCAGAGCAGCAAAGCAAAAGCTCAAGCTAATGGGAGTGCTGTGGCTCAGGGGAGAACTGGGGGAGGCAGTTGCCCTCTGAATCACAGCCTTTTAAAATGCACTACTTGCTTGATGTTTGTGGAGCTGTCGGGTGCGGGACATGATACTGCCATGGGGGATGTCTTTGTGTGTGCGGGATGCAAGGAGTGTAAGGAAATCAGGTGACAACTCAGCGTTGTTATGGGCTTATATGAGATCTTGAAGGACAGGGTGGATGCCCTCGAAGGATTAAAAGTGAGGGACCCATCAAGTTCTCAGCTGCCCACACCAATGCCAGAGCTTGCACTCGGTCATCATGCAACACAGCGGCAGTCCCCAAGGCAGAATACGCTGGTCCGAAAGGAACTAGTAGTTGTTGGTGACTATTGTCAGGGAAATGGTAAACATGCTTTGTAAAAAGGATAGGTGGAACAGGACCAGGGTATGTCTGCCAGGGGCAAAGGTTGATAACGTTGTAGAGCGGATACTATCTTTTAAGGGCACAAAAGGTGATATAGTTGTACACATTGGCACTAATGATATTAAGAGTAGGAGACCGGCGGAATTACTTAACAAGTACAGGTCACTGTTGAAAAAGAGCTGTGAATTAGGGTTGAATTTGAAAGTGTCAGCAATTCTGCCCAGACACGATAGGAGGGAGTATATGATGAGTGCCCTGTCGATCAATTCGGCCCTGGAAAGATTGTGCAAGGCTCAAGGGGTAGGATTTTTTTCGCCTGATCTGTACTTGTTAACAGGAGAGACTGATTCTACAGGGATGGGATACACTTAAATAGAAAGGATGCAAGAATGTTTGCTGGTGCTATCAGGGCAGTGTTAGGTGAGTCGGAAAACTGCTAGATTGGAGGGATACAAGGACTAATAGATTAACAGTAGCCACTGGCAGAGTTGAAAGTGATTCTTGCTCTGCTTCTATTGGAATGAGCAGCATCCTGGAAAATAAGATGCAGGATATTTCAGAGACTGTTGGGAATCATTGGGGTACAAGTAAACACATGGGTTGTGTTAGGGTAGCTAAGAAAAAGAACAGGTGCATGTATGCTTGCATGTACACCAATGCTAGGAGTTTAGTAAATAAATTTGATGAATTTGAGGTATTGCTCAAAACATCAAAGGCAGATATTGTTGGGATTTCAGAGATGTGGTATTACACAGATATAAGGAATGCAGAACTGGAATTTGGGGAGTACAATGTCTACAGAAAGGATTGACAGGATAGGAAGAGAGGAGGGGTTATGCTATTAGTTAAGCAATACATAAAATCCAAGGAAGTGAAGCCAGTGGACATCGCTGGACAGTGCAGTGTCGAGTCAGTTTGGTATTTTGATCTCCCAATGACAAGCATTGGGAGATCAAAATTGAGAGTAGGAGTGTGCTATAGGACTAATGACTCTGGTGAATATAATAAGAAACTGTACAGGGAAAGAGTGGGCCAGTAAATCAGAGAGTCTTATACTTGGGGATTTTAATTTCCCAGATATTGACTGGAATTTGGGGGCTGGTCACTCATATACTACCAAGGCTTTTGTGTATTTATTGGATGATTGTTTTCTACATCAGCATGTTCGGGAGGCAACTGGAGGGAGTAATACTCTTGATTTGATTATCAGTAGTGATTCTTCATGCATTAAGAATCTGCAGATAAAGGAACCACTAGGTGGCAGTGATCACAGTGTGCTGAAGTGGGATTTACTCAAAGAGGTAACTACCATTAGGGATAAAGGGAAGAGTTATTGCTTTCTTAAAGGCAACTACGATGGACTGAGACAGTATTTAAATTCTATACAGTGGGACTAACTGATGATGTTACTAACACCAAATTCAAAATGGGAAGCATTCAGAGAACTTATATTGGAAGCTACTAGGCTTTACATACCAACTAAGAAATATTTTTCAAGGTTTAGGCCTAAATGGATGTCAGATGAACTAATGAAACATATGGCAGAGAAGAAAAATGCATGGGATACATACAAATTAACACGTGACACATAAACCATTGATAGATACAAGTTGATATGTAACCAAGTTACAAAGGAGGTTAGGCAGGCAAAGGCAGATTATGAGAAATCTTTGGCAAGGGATGCAAAGAAAAACAGCAAAGAGTTCTTTACTTATGTAAATTCTAGAAGGAAGGGGATGAATCAGATTGGTCCACTTGATATTGATGGGTCAACTGTTGATGATCCTGCTCATGAGCTAACAAACTAAATGAATATTTTGCATCGACATTCACACATGAGGAGTTATTCAGCGAGGGGAATGCCAGAGGTGTATTCAACTCTGGCAGTAAGCTAGAGAATCTTGTAATAACTGAGAGTAATGTGGAGGAGAAATTGTTGAAGATAAACACAAGAAAGGCACCTGGGGTGGATGGGATCTATCCAGTTATATTAAAGAAGGCAGCAAAGGAAGTAAGCAAACCCTTAGCCATAATTATGAGAGCTTCCTTGGACCCAGGGGAGGTACCCATGGACTGGAGATGTGCAAATGTGACCCTAATTCACAAAAGAGGATCAAAGGCTGACACAAGTAATTATAGACCTGTGAGTTTAACTTCTGTTCCCGGAAAATTAATGGAGGCACTGGTTAAAGAAGCACTGCAGGATCATCTAGACAAGACTTCAGTTATAGCTCAGACACAGCATGGTTTTGTTAAGGGAAAGTCTTGCCTGACCAATTTGATTGGATACTATGATGCAGTCAGAAAAGAACTGGATGCAGGGAATAACTTGGATCTTAGAAAGGCTTTTGATACTGTTGCACATGGAAGACTGCTGCACAAATTGGAGCAGTGTGGCATTGGAGGCAAATTGATGCTATGGATAAAGGGGTGGTTGAGGGGGAGAAGACAGAGAGTGGTAATCAATGGACACAGCTCATCATGGACTAATGTTATTAGTGCAGTCCCTCAGGATTCAGTATTAGGTCCATTATTGTTTTCTGTATTTATAAATGATATTGATGATGGTATATCAAGCTTAATGTCCAAGTTTGCAGACGATGTGAAGATTGGCAGGGTTGTCAAGGACACTACTGACACTATGCTGCTGCAACAGGATCTGGAAAGGTTGAGCAGATGGGCTGAGAGGTGGCAAATGAAGTTTAACATTGACAAATGTAAAGTACTACATATGGGAAACAAAAACCCCAGAGCAACTTATCAACTCTGTTGTGGTACTACACTGACAGTGGTAGAGAATGAAAGGAATCTGGGGGTGGTTGTACAGGCAAATATGAAGTTCTCTCAGCAGTGCAGATGGGCTGCAAGAGTAGCTCATGGTGCGTTGTCAATGATATATAGGAATTTTTCTAGTAGGGTGATTATCCCCTTGTATAAGGCAATGGTCAGGCCACACCTTGAATACTGTACACAGGCCTGGAGGCCTCATTTCAAGAAGGATGTAGAGCTGCTGGAATGAGTACAGAGAAGGGCAACAAGATTAGTGAATGGAACAAAGGGGTGTTCTTACGAAGAAAGGCTTAAGTTTTGAAAATTACAGTGTCTGGAGATTAGGCACCAGCGAGGTGATCTGATCTTAGAAAGATCAGATCACCTGATCTGATCTAAAGTGTATAAAGCCTTGAATGGTTTGAGCATGCTCAATGCTGATGGGATTCTTCCTCTTGCTCAGAATAATCACCTGAGAGGGCATAAATTCAAATTGAGGAAAGACAGATGTAGGATAGACGTGCGGAAATTTGCCTTTAGCCAGCGGGTGGTTGGTTGGTGGAACAGACTTCCATCCCTTGTCATTGAAGTTGATAGCCTAAATAAGTTTAAGGCTCAGCTGGACAGGTATTTCGAACAAACAGAGGGGCGAAGTGGCTATTTTTTATTTATTTATTTATTTATTTATTTTTTGGCTGATGCTGCATAAGTTTGCTTTCTTGCATCAAATGCCTCTACTAATGCTAAATTAAATTTCAGGTTCTAAGTGTACGCATCCGCAAGAAACAGCATATTACGATGGCTAGATGCAGTTCAATATCAAGCCACCAATGTTGGTACTGGAGCTGTTAGGGCATCTCCTGTCCAGAATTTATACGTTGAAGCAGGTGAACCACCTCTGCCCCTGCGACAAAAGCAATTATCTCTAAAATATACTTTTAAACTGAAATTCCTCCCAGACAACCCTACATGGACATGCATTTTTGCACCACTATGGAAAACTCTCTACAACAGCTTTCGCACTGCTAACTGTCCTTTAGTGTCTGGGTACAAGAACTACTCAGAAAGCTTAAGATCATGGTAAACAATGTTACTTAGTCACCAAGGCAACAACTTCTACCCTGGCATACTTGCCTTCCATCATGCTATTTCTCCATGAAAATTTGGAGTAAGGCCACCACGCCACCTTCTGTTTACCAACAACTGTGCTCACCGAGCCAAATACTCTGAATTTTTTGCCTGGCTTCACTGATGGTTCGAAGTCAGAGTTGTCTCTTAGATCTGCCGTGTTTCCAGATAGTACTATAAAGGCATTCCTCTACTTACATACAAACAACTTAAGGAAGTTTGTTACAACTCGCAGATATGTACAAAGCACAAAGCTGTTGTTGGTTATAGGAATCAATTTTGAATGCCATGATATTTTTCTAAAGAATATTTCTGGAGTTCAGTACCATAAAACAATAAAAACAATTTGCAGTTTCTGGTTTATTGGGCTTTTCTGTTAGTGCACTATTGAAAACAAGTAGTAAACTCAATCTTATTGCGTTTCTGATGATACCGACAGCTGGAATTCTGCAGAATTTTACATTATATGGCGAAATGTGCTTTTAATCATTAAAAAAAAAAAAAAAAAAAAAAAAGACACAAATTTTCAGAATAGTCTCTTCATTCCTATTTTTTTAGCTTCGTAAAGTTGTTACTCCCTATCTCACTTGCGCGTATCGTGTTAGTTGCAATTTGAATGTTCCGTGTTCTTTTAAATTTTACAACCAAAAAAAAAAGTCAGTGAACAGAAATATCAGTTGGTTACACTCTTAATTAAACAAGTATATAAGTGTAAATTTATTTTTATTTTGCTAACCTGTGGGAAACTTTCCCCCAAATATTTCCCACAGCTTAGCAAAATTAAATTTAACGTTAGAAAAATTTAATTCCAATTAAAATTTGTTAATTGGAGGAAGTAAAGTCTAAATTTGTGCTCTATATCTTTACTTTTATAGCCTGTGAATAATATTTCTCCTATTTTTGCTTTTTAGAAGAACCATTTAATACAATTAATACATATTGCATAGTGAACTGTATTTTATTTTCAGAGTCCATCGTAAAGTGATTTGATCGTAGATTAAAGTAAATTATGTGTTGTATTTACCATTAGCATTAGTAGAGGCATTCGATGTAAGAAAGCAAGTTTATGCAGCATCAGCCGAAAGGGAAAAAAAAAAACCACAACAATTTCACCCCTCCGTTCATTCCAGTGATGTCCAGTTCAGCTTTTAATTTATTTATACTATCAATTTCCGCAACAAAAGGTGGAAGTTTGTTCCACTAATCAACTACCCGCTAGCTAAAGGCAAACGTAAGCACATCTATCCTACAACTGGCTTTCCTTAATTTGAATTTTTGCCCTCTCAGGTGATTATTCTGAGCAAGAGGAAGAATCTCATCAGCATTGAGCATGCTTACACCATTCAAGGATATATACACACAACTCAATCAGATCACCTCGCAAGCGCCTATTCTCCACACACTGTAAACTGCAAAATTTAAGCCTTTCTTCGTAAGAGCAACCCATCGTTCCATTCACTAATTTTGTTGCCCTTCTCTGTACTTGTTCCAGCAGCTCTACATCCCTCTTAAAATTAGGCCCACAGACCTGTGTACAGTATTCAAGGTGTGGCCTGACCATTGCCTTATACAAGGGGATAATCACCTCCTTATCCCTGCTAGAAAAATTCCTGTATATCATTCACAAGACACCATGAGCTACTCTTGCAGACCGTCTGCACGGCTCAGAAAACTTCTGCCTGCACAATAACCCCCAGGTAATTTCTTTCTCTACCACTGTCAGTGTAGTACCACAGAGTTGATACGTCACTCTGGTGTTACTGCTTCCCATTTTCCAGTACTTTACATTTGTTAATGTTAAACTTCATTTGCCACCTCTCAGCTCATCTGCTCAACTTTTCTAGATCCTGTTGCAGTAGCATACTGCATTAGTGTCCTTAACAAACCTGCCACCCATCATCAATATCATTTATAAATACAGAAAACAACAATGGACCCAACACTTAAACCTGAGGGACTCCAATAATAACATTGGTCCAAGAGCAGTGTCCATTGATTACCACTCTGTGTCTTCTCGCACTCAACCATCCCTTTATCCCTAGCAGCAATTTGCCTCCAATACCACACTGCTCCAATCTGTGTAGCAATCTTCCATGTGCAACGGTATCAAAAGCCTCTTCCATGTGCAACAATATCCAAATATATGATATCAAAGTTATTTCCTGCATCCAGTTCCTTTGTGACCACGTCATAGTATCCAATCAAATCGGTCAGCCAAGACTTCCTCTTAACCAAACCATACTATGTCCGAGCTATAACTGAAGTCTCATCTAGATGATCCTGCAGTGCGTCTTTAACCAGTGCCTCCATCAATTTCCATGGAACAGAAGTTAGACTAACAGGTCTATAATTACTTGTGTCGCCCTTTGATCCTCCTTTGTGAAATAGGGTCACATTTGCACATCTCCGGGCCATGGGTACCTCCCCTGAGTCCAAGGAAGTTCTCATAATTAGGGCTAAGGGTTTGCTTACTTTCCTCTCAGTTATTACAAAATCATCTAGCTCACTACCAGAGTTTAATTCACCTCTGGCATTCCCCTCCCTGAATAACTCCTCATGTGTGAATATAGATGCAAAATACTCATTTAGTTTGTTAGCCACCTGAGCAGGATCATCAAGAGTCGAACCTTCAATATCCAGTGGACCAATAAGATTCATCCCTTTCCTTGTAGAGTTTACATAGGTAAAGAACTCTTTGCTCTGTTTTTCTTTGCCTGCCTAATCGTCTCTCTGGCTTGGTTACAGACCAACTTGTATTTATCATAGGCTTGCATGTCACCAATTAATTTATATGTAACCCATGCATTTTTCTTCTCTGTCACATGTCTCATTAGTTCATCTGACATCCATTTAGGCCTAAACCTTGAACAATATTTCTTAGTCAGTATGTAAAGCTATAGTAGCTTCGAAGATTAATTTTTTAAATGCCTCTCATTTTGAATTTGCTATTGGTAACATCATCAGTTGGTCCCACTGTATAGAATTTAAATAATGCCTCAGAGCACCATAGTAGCCTTTATGAAAGCAAAAACCCTTCCCTTTACCCCTGATGGTTACTCAAAGATCCCACTTTGGGATCTTTGAGTAAATCCACTTCAGCACACTGTGATCACTGCCACCTAGTGGTTCCTTATCTGCAGATTCTTCATGCTTAAAGAATCACTACTGATAATCATAGCAAGAGTATTACTCCCTCTAGTTGCCTCCCAAACATGCTGATGTAGAAAACAATCATCCAATAAATCCACAAAAGCCTTGCTAGTTGTGTGAGTGACCAACCCACAAATTCCAGTCAATATCTCAGAAATTAAAATCCCCCATTTTAAGACTCTGATTTACTGGCCCACTCTATTTCCCTGTACAGTTTTTTTATTATGCACATCAGAGTCGTTAGGCCTAAAACGCACTCCTAGTCTCAATTTTGATCTCCCAGCACTAATGTCACACCAAACTGACTCGACACTGCACTGTCCAGCGATGTCCACTGGCTTCACTTCCAAGGATTTTAGGTGTTTTTTAACTAATAGCATAACCTCTCCTCCCTTCCTATCCTGTCTATCCTTTCTGCACACATTGTACTCCCCAAATTCCAGTTCTCCCTTCCTTATATCTGTTTGACACCAAATTTCTGATATCCGAACAATATCTGGCTTTGCTGTTTTCACCAACACCTCAAATTCCTCAAATTTATTTACCAAACTCCTAGCATTGGTGTATACACAAGTATATATGCTCCTGTTCCTATTCTTAGCTACCGTAACACAACCCATGTGTTTACTTGTACCGCAATGAATCCCAGCAATCTCTGAAATACCCTGGATCTTTCCAGGCTGCTGCTCATTCCAATAGAAGCAGTTCAAGAATCACTTTCACCTCTGCCAGTGGCTACTGTTAATCTATTAGTCCTTGTAGCCCGCTAACTAGCAGTTTCCAAACCACCTAACACTGCATCGATAGCATCTGCAAATATTCTTGCATCCTTTCTATTTAAGTGTATCCCATCCCTGTAGAAGCAGTCTCACCTGTTAACAAGCACAGACCAGGCTGAAAAAAATTTTACCCCTTGAGCCTTGCACAATCTTTCTAGGGCCGAATTGATCGACAAGGCTGCCATCATATACTCCCTGCTGCTGTGTCTTGGCCGAATTGCAGACACTTTCAAATTCAACCCTTATTCACAGCTTTTTTTCAACAGTGACCTGTACTTGTTATTTATTTCTGCCGGTCTCCTACTCTTAAAATCGTTAGTGCCAGGGTGTACAACAATACCACCCTTTGTGCCCCTAAAAGATGTCTGCTCCACAACGTCATGAACCTTTTTCCTTGGCGACATAACCTGGTCCTGTTTCACCTATCCTTTTCACACACCATGTTTTCCGTTTCTCTGACAGTAGTCACCGACAACTACTAATTCCTGTGGGAACAGCGCATTTTGCCTTGGGGGTTGGCTCTTTATTGTGTGGTGATCAATTGTAAGCTCTGGTGTTGATGTGGGCAGCTGAGAACTTGATGGGCCCCTCAATTTAGATCCTTTGAAGGCATCCACCCTGTCCTTCAAGCCTCTCATATACCCATAACAATGCTGAGTGTTCGCCTGATTTTGTCACACACCTTACCTCGCTCGCATAGTCATTCCCCTTGGTAATATCATGTCCCATACCTATTTGCTCCACAAATATAAACGAACAGTGCTATTTAAAAGGCTGTAATTCAGAGCCTTTTATATGTGCTGTAATATAATTTTAGAGCTTTAATATAAATGTCAATAAATAAATTTATTGAAATTTATTCAACTTCAATAAATTTTCAATTTCCGAAAAAAATTATAACCCTAAATTTATATCCCAATGCAGTTATAATACTAAATATATATATATATATATATATATATATATATTTTTTTCAGTATCGAGTATTATCTCAGAGTTTCGTTATATAACTTCTGTATCAAGTTAAGTATTAATTAATAATGTTACATTTGTAAAATCTAAGTCGTTATGTATTTAGTTACAAAAGTACAGTTTAATTGACAATGAAGTTTAACAAGATTAGTAAATTTTATGGATTAATTGATAATATTATATACTTTACTATACTTTACTAAGCTAACGCTGTCTAGTACAGGATATAACATTGTATCGTATAACAATGGCGGCAAGTTACGAACTTTAAATCTACGGACACTAAATATTAATTAATTTCCAAAATCTGGCTATCTAAATTGAGAATAAACCAAGTATCTTGACTAGGTCGATAAGCTACTTATAGAAAATAATTTAATATAACAATTAAGTCAGTAAAGCATCTAAATATAGCTAAAAACTGACATTCGCCTGAGCTGCAAAACTAGTAAAACAGGTGGATTGGATACCTTTACTGATACTAAGATTACATTATTTAAATTAGTGTTTATTCAAAACTAATTTACATTAAATTAGTTTTGAATAAATACTGTACTCTACATTAATATTCATTGTATGAATTAATTGATTGTACGGATTAATTGATAATATTATGTACTATACTATACTAAGCTAATGCTATCTAGCACGGGATATAACATTGTATCGTATAACAATTGCTGCAAGTTATGAATTTTAAATCTACGGACACTAAATATTAATTAATTTCCAAAATCTGGCTATTGAAATTCAGAATAAACCAAGGATCTTGACTAAGTCTATAAGCTACTTATAGAAATTATTTAATATAACAATTAAGTCAATGAAGCAGCTAAATATAGCTAAAAACTGGCATTTGCCGGAGCTACAAAACTAGTAAAATATGTGTATTGGATACCCTGACTGATACTAAGATTTCATTATTTAAATTAGTATTTATTCAAAACTAATTTAGATTAGATTAGTTTTGAATAAATGCTGTACTCTACATTAATGTTAATTGTATATTTTTTCAACCTCATTTAACTCGGTTACAAATCGTAAAATGCTGTACATGATTAAGTTTGTTGGGGGATTATAATCTCAGTGTGTTGTACTGTACCGTCCTGTTTTTCGTATCTTGTATCTACAAGACTCAAGTGTGATGCATACAGAACGGAGTTACGTACATGAAAAAAAAACAATTAAGTACTTAAGTCGAAGAGTGCCTATATCTGGGTAGGTTTCCCAAGAAAGCAGCCTAGATACAGCTGTGTTGTATGCTACAGAGTTAGCCTTGGACCATATTTGGCAATGTTTGGTATTAGGAATCAATTTTGAATAGCTTTGTGATATTTTTCTAAAGCAGATTTCTGTAGGTCACTACCATAAAACAATAAAAACAATTTGCAGTTTTTGGTTTATTGGGCTTTTCTGTTAGTGCAATCTATTAAAAACGGGTAGAAAACTCGATCTTATTGCATTTCCAGTGATACCAATAGCTGGAATTCTATGTAATTTTATTTTATTATGGTGAAATTTGCTTCCCCTTTGCTGAAATCTTCTATTGATTCCTATTTTTTGAGCTTCGTAAAGTTGTTACTCTGAATCACAATTGGGCGTATCGTGTTAGTTGCATTTTTTTGTGTTCCGTGTTCTTTGTTATTGTTTGCTTACTTTCTTACCGTTTTAAATTTTATGACCAAAAAAAAAAAAAAAAAAACTTGGTGAACAGAAATATCAATATCACAAATATCAGAAATAGTGGAACAGGTAAATACATGGGCTGTGTTAGGGTAACTAAGAGTAAGAACAGGTGCATGTATACTTGCCTGTACACCAATGCTAGGAGTATAGTTAATAAATTTGATGAGCTTGAAGTGCTAGTCAAGACATCAAAGGCAGATATTGTTGGGATATCAGAGACGTAATGTCACACAGATATAAGCAGTGTAGAATTGGAATTTGGTGAGTGTGTACAGGTACAGGAAGTACAATGTGTACAGGAAGGATAGACAGGAAGGGAGGAGGTGTTATGCTGTTAGTTAAGAAACACATAAAATCTAAGGAAGTGAATCCAATTGATGTTGGTGGACTATGCAGTGCTGAGTCTGTTTGGTGTGAAGTAAGCACTGGGAAAGGAAAAATGAGAGTAGGTGTGTGTTGTAGGCCTAATGAATCTGGTATAATGAGTAATTGTTCAGGGAAATATAGTGGGCCAGTAAATCAGGATGTCTTATAATGGG
Source organism: Mastigoproctus giganteus (assembly GCF_048544385.1). Taxonomy (NCBI): domain Eukaryota; kingdom Metazoa; phylum Arthropoda; class Arachnida; order Uropygi; family Thelyphonidae; genus Mastigoproctus; species Mastigoproctus giganteus. The sequence continues at coordinate 141,609,548 of NC_143579.1, read as the reverse complement.
AGATTTTAAATTTGCAGTTATTGACTGAAACTTTTGGTTTGGTCACTTGAACACTAGAATAGGTTTGTGGATGTATTGGATGACTGTTTTCTACAGAAACATGTTTGAGAGGCAACAAGAGGGAGTAATACTCTTGATCTGATTATCAGTAGTGATTATTCATGCATTAAGAATTTTGCAGAAAAAGGAACCACTGGGTTGACAGGGATCGCAATTTACTGACGTGTGAATCACTTAAAGATGTAACTACCATCAAGGGAAGGGCTTTTGCTTTCATAAAGGTGACTACAGAGGTCTCAGCCAGTTTTAAATTCTGTATAGTGGGATCAACTGATGTTACCAATGTTGAATTCTAAATGGGAAGCCATCAGGGACTTAATTTTCGATTCTACTAGGCTTTTCATTCCACCTAAGAAATACTATTCAAGGTTTAGGCCTAAATGGATGTTTGATATTAATGAGGATACGGCAGAGAAGAAGAATGGATGGGATGCATAAACATGTCACAAAGGAGGTTAGGCAGGCGATGGCAGATTTCGCAAAATCTTTGGCAAAGGATGCAAAGAAAAACAGCAAAGAATTGTTTACTTATGTAAACTTTGGAAGGAAAGAGATGAATCAGATAGGACCACTTAATATAGATTGGTTGACTATTGATAATCATGCTCAGTTAGCAGATAAACTCAATGAGTATTTTGCATCTACATTCACACATGAGGAGTCATTCAATGAGGGAAGTGCTAGAAGCTTATCATATGCTAACGGGGAGCTAAGGCATCTGGGGTGGATGGGATCTATCCAGTTATATTAAAGGAGGCAGAAAAGATAGCAAGCAAACCCTTAGTCATAATTATGAGAGCTTCCTTGGACTCAGGGTAGAAGGCCCCATGGGCTGGAAGTGTGCAAATGTATTATCAATTCACAAAGGGGGTTCAAAAGGTGACACAATGATTTCGGACCTGTTAGTTTAACTTGTGTTCCAGGGAAAATAATGGAATCACTGGTTAAAGAATAATTGCAGGATCATCCAGACAATACTGCAGTAATAGTTAAGACACAGCATGGGTTTGTTAATGGGAAGTCTTGTCTGACCAATTTGATTGGATACTGTGATGTGTTCACAAAGGAACTGAATGCCAAAAATAATTTTGATATCATATACTTGAATTTCAGGAAAGCTTTTGATGCTGTTGCACATGGAAGACTGCTGTACAAATTGGAGAGGTATGGCATTAAGCGTAAGTTGCTACAATGGATAAAGGGACAGTTGAGTTGCGACGACACAGAGTGGTAATCAGTGGACACTGTTCTTCGTGGACAAATGTTATTAGTGGAGTTCCCCAGGTTTGGTGTTAGGCCCATTGTTTTGTTTATTTATCAATGATATTGAAGAGGGTATATCAGGTTTAATATCCAAGTTTGCAGATGATGCAAAGGTTGGCAGGGTCGTTAACAACAGTAAAGACAGTATGCTACTCTAGCTGGATCTAGATAATTTGGGAAAATGGGCTGAGAAGTGGCAACTGAAGTTTAACATTGACAAATGCAAAGTACTGCCTATGGGTAGCAATAACCGAAGAGAAATGTACCTACTCTGTGGTACTACACTCAGGGAAGTGGAAAGTGAAAAAGTCCTTAGGGTAATTGTGCAGTCAAATATGAAATTCACTGACCAGTGCAATCAGGCTGCCAAAGCTGGTCATGGAGTCTTGTCAATGATATATAGGAATTTTGCTAGCATGGACAGGGAGGTGATTATCCCGTTATGCCAGGTAGTGGGTACAGATCTGGAGGCCTCATTTTAGGAAGTGTGTAGAGTTGCTAGAACGAGTACAAAGAAAGGCAACGAGATTGGTGATGGGAACAAAGGGGTGCTCTTACCAAGAAAGGCTGAAGTTCTACAAATTGTAGCACATGGAGAGTAGGCACCTGTGAGGTGATCTGATTAAAGTGTATAAGGCCTTGAATGGGTTGAGCAACCTGAATGCTGATGGGATTCTTTGTCTTGCTCAGACTAAGAACCTGAGGGGGCACAGTTTCAAATTGAGGAAAGACAGTTGTAGAATAGAGGTGTGAAAATTTGCCTTTAGTCAGTGGGTAGTTGATTGATTGAACAGGCTTCCACCTTTTGTTGTGGAAGCTAATAGCCTAAATAAATTTAAGGCTGAGCTGGACAGGTATTTGGAACGAATGGAGTGGTGATATGGTGTTTTTTTTTTTTTTTTTTTTTCTTTTGGCTGATGCTGCGCAACCTTGCTTTCTTGCATCTTATGCCTCTACTATTGCTAATACTGTACTCTACATTATTATTCCTTACAAAATATATAAAAGCAATACAGCTCAGTTCTTCCTACTTTAATACTATTTAAAAATATAACAGATTTAACTCATACATTTTTTTTATAGGAAGTTCTTCGGCATGACACTTACATCATATTAATCCAATTAATACATTATGTGAGACTAAATTTATGATGCAATGTTATGATTGAAAATTGTTAATATATACAGGTTTCTTAAACATAATCCTGTATTCTATTTTTATCTACTCACTGCCAAAAGGAAGAGCAAAGCGAAGTCGATGCACATCAACACACCATAAACTAAACCACCCAGCAATAGTGGACAGAAAATTGATGACAATTGTCAAATTTACTAAAATATTTTAGACTGAACTTCTTAATAAGGGACAAAGTTATTTCAGGATGGTCCATGCTAACAAGAAATAAAGTGACACTTAACAATCTTCACTGTCTTTTATACTAATAATAAGATTCAATTTATTGTACTGTGACGAGATTATTTTTATTAACCAATGTAAATAATATTATTTACACATGTGCGTAAATGTCCACGAGTCCAAAATCATGTATGGTCTACATACATTTATAGTGTTAGGGTTTAACTTCATTTCAATGTCTGAGCTATTAGGAGTTTTGTATATTCATATTGTGTATTAATTACTTTAGCCTCATTAAAAAGAAACATGGTTCTCATGGATGGCATGAAAAGATAGTTAAGACGCACCTGTTCTTTTTGCCTTATGGATGGCTGGTGTTGTAGTTGCATTGAAAGATAATTTTGGGTAGAACTAATATGAAAAGATTTACATTCCCCACACTCAATGTTATAGACTATGTTGGTACGTTCCATGTTAACAACTGTAGTTTCTTCCTCATCTTCAATACTGTTTAAAGCTTACTAATGGGTTGTGCAACAATTTTAAATTCTGTGTTTTTAAAAATAGTTATAAATGGTTTATACCATTGTTGTACCTAAGGAACTTTAATAACATTTTTGTGTAATGTTTTTTTTATTAAGTGAAACTGATTCTAATTTTTCTGTTCACGATACACAATTTCTGACTTGTGGACCTTTACATGCATGTGTAAATAACATTATTTACATTGGTTAATAAAAGTAATCTCATCACAGTACACTAAATTGAATCTTATTATTAGTATAAAAGAGAGTGGAGATTAAGTGTCACTTTACTTCTTGTGAGCACGGACCATCCTCTCAACTACCAAAGGTGCATGGTGTTTGCTGACTCATTAAGTATACTACAGGCTTTATCAGGGATTGGGTACAATCATCACCCATTGATTGCTTTGACATCCATTTCTGCTGGATCCCAAGCCACATTGGGATCAAGGATAATGAATCAGCTGACACCACTGCCAGATCACCACAACCCAACAACAACATCAGCCTGTTAGTCTCTTATACAGACTACATGCAGCTAATACACTCTACATTACTATCCCAATGGCAACAACCTTGGCATGGGCAGGTCACAAACAAGCTATATTTGATAAAGCCTGTTATCCAACATTGTCAGTCAAGTCTGCAGGAACTGTAGAGAAGGAAGTTGTTCTAGCTCACCTTCGCATAGGACATAGTCACCTTGCGCATGCATCTTTGCTGAGGGCAGATCACTCTCATATGTGTGAGGATTGTGACACCTTTTAACCATTTGTCATATTTTAATCGAATGTCCACGATATAGGCAGGATCATTTTTATGTAGTTTAAAGTTTTTACCCATCTGTCTGAGCCTTATATACCAATCAAATTTTATCTGACAATGACAATGTGTTTTTTGGTTTTTTAAAACCGATAAACCTCTTCACTTGTGTTTAAATGCATCTTTATATTAGTTTACCTTTTACATATTTATATTTTTATACATATTGACCTAGTGACCTAAGCAATTATGTCACTACAATTTTTCTGTTACTTTGAATGGGACATGGTTTTGGCGCATTATAGCCCTAGTTTGTTGATGCACCACTAAAATCCAAACCCAACCAAACAATCTGTTCCAACAATCAGCTACCCACAGGCTGACGAGAAACTTTTGCCCATCTATCCTGCAATCATCCTTCTTTTACCACAACTTAAATTTATGCTCCTTCATGTGTACAGTCTCAGCAAGAGAAAGAATGCCATTCACATTTAGCTTATTAAATATATTCAGGACCTGTTCCTGCTCTTCAACAGATATTCAAAGAAAACTCTTTCTATGACAAATGGCAGCATGCTCATATTTTGGCATTTCCAAAACCAGGAAAAATCCTAAAAATCTGCAACATTATCAACCTATTGCACTCACCAGCTGCATCTGCAAGGTCATGGAGAAATGATCAATGCCAAGCTATCCTGGTTTCTAGCTCAAAATGACCTTATAAATCCAATGCAATGTGGCTTCCATGAAGGTAGATATGTTCTCAACCTTTTGATTAAGACAGAAATAAACATCCATGACACCTTGATATGGAAAGAACACATTACCATGGTTCTCTTTGACATTGAAAAAGCCTTTGACACTGCTTGGAGATATGATATATTGCAAAATCTATACGATTTGGGATTACTCTTATACCTACCACGGTTTTTCAGAAATTTCCTGCACCACCGCTTATTTCAAGTTAATTTCCAACCACTTATCTTCAAAATTTATCCAGGAAGAAGGGGTCCCAGAAGGATCAGTGCTAAGTGCAACCCTCTTTAATATAATAATGAATTCAATAACAGAGGACCTGCCACAAATAGTATCCACTACCCTGTATACTACTGAAGTCAGTGGCATACAGGGATTTGTAGCCTGCCATTTGCCTAATATGGAAATGGTAGAAAGACAGCTGCAAGGTGTCATCAACAAATTAATTAAATGGGCCCAAAACAATGCTTTTCGCCCCCGACACCTTAGGCCTGTCGGGATACACTTCTGCAGGAAACATAACCTACATCAACGTTCAGAACTTTGACTAGAAAATCAAATCATACTAGTGGTTCCTAATGTCCGCTTTCTTGGTGTGATATTTGACAAAAAACTCATCTTCCAAGTATATATTAAAACACTCAGGATTACCCATCCCAAAAAGGTTCTTAAGAGTTCTATCAGGCACAACATTGAGAACCGACCATTACACACTATTGTAGTTGTACTATGCATTATTACGGTCACATCTAGACTATGTTTCTGTAGTTTATAGCTCTTCAGTACTCTTCGTCTTGCACTGGTGGCATACTGCATAACACCAGTCCAGAGCCTATACACAACCTACTGCCCACACGAAACCTTCCTGTAGATATGCAGACAAATGCTTTTATTACACTCAAAGGGCATCCAAACCACCCCACTTGGAACGAACTTTTCTCTCCTAAATGGGAAAACCTATACAGAGGCTATCCATCTATAAACCCATCAGCTGGGATATGTCTTTGCTCACTGACAAATTGACCTCAGTAAAATACAACCTACTGCCTCTCGCACACAATGTCACCATGGACGTACTATATACCACCACAGCCGACCGGGCTAGCCAGGTGGGTAAAGTGCCTGCCTGGCAACCCAAAGGTAGCGGGTTCAAATCCCGCCTCAGGCTTGGATCAGAGTAAAATGCAAAAACTTTGGGAGGTGCATTATGGTCACAGAAGCCGATGTGCCAACAACTAACAAAAAAAAAATATATATATATATACCACTATATATGTCTTTGCTTACTGCAGGCCGACTGGAAAATTGTCCTTAGTAAGATACAGCCCACTGCCTCTCATACAATCCAACCCTGGACATACTATATACCACTGTGCGACTTTTCATTGAAAGCCTGGGGAAAACACCTTTTTCCCAACAGGACATACTGCAAATACACAGCACACTGAGAACCCAGCATGGCCAGTACACACCAATCTACACAGATGGGTGTAAAACTGACAATCATGTTGGTTGCAGCAGCAGTATTTCCCAACATTACTATATCCAGGAAACTCCCTACTGAATGTAGCAACTTTATTGGAAAACTCTGTACTTATCCACATAGCCTTAAATTATGCATTCTTGCATATTGCACAGTGTTATATATACAGACTCCATTAGTGCTATCCAAACTATACAACAGAATATGAAGAATGATAGCCCTTTACTTAACAGATCTGGAGTACTCTGACTAAGTTAAACCAGAAGAAACAGCAAGTTCTCTTATGTTGGGTCCCTGATCACACTGGAATTTCTGGAAACGAACAGGCCAACCTAGCTGGCAAAACTGCAGCTGATTATATAGCTCAAGCCTTTCTAGTTCTAGAAAGCATCGGACTACTTACAAGTACATTATAATGAAATGTCTTGAACAATAGCAACACATCTGTCATCGGCCAATAACCAATAACAAGCTACTCGGTATAAAAAAAATCTCAGCCTATGGAAGTCCAGTATTCGTTGTGTGCATGAAGTTGTGTTAACCCGATCACAGATATGCCCTACACTTGACACATCACTTACAGCATATACTCATTGATTGCTCCATTTACAACAGTGAGCGACAAACTCTTTTCCTCATTTTCAGCAACAAACACTCTGAGTATTGCCCAACTCCTAGTATATATGTCACATATGGACAAAAGCTTTGCTTTCCTTAAACAGATAAAACTCTATAATGCGCTCTAAAGCATAACCGCAATCCAAATTGAGCTAAAAAAAAAAAGTGCAGTGTCTGCCTTGAAGAATAATATCTACATTGTCTTCACATTACATTGTGAAACATTTATGATCACAATCGATGTGCTTAATTACAACAAACCAGTCTGTCATCTTGTTCTGGAGGCTAGGGTATGCCTGAATTTCAGAAAAAAACAAGTCAGCAAGTAGATGAAGTGCCGAAACAGCCAATAAAATTAAATGCATCAAAGCTTCTACTAGCAACTTGGAGAGAAAAAATGGGCTTAAATCTGGTAAATGGAAACAGTTTCAGATAAAGGAAAAATTACAATTTGATTTTTCAACTTTAGCCAAAATTGACATAAAGTTATAGTTCTATCCAGAGCATTGAAACATGACATTTGGCACATCTTTTCTGTAAAAAGGAAATATGATACAAGAACTCCCTGACTTATGTAAGGATTGCTTTCCGCAGAATGCCACGTAAGTCTGGGAATTTCTCCATGCTTGTGCAGCACTTGCACTGTTCTCGCTGAATTGATTGAATCAAAAAAGAAATGTCGACAAACATGTAAATAGAATTATTTATTGTATTTATTCAATTTTTTATCTCATGAGCAGAAAAAATTACAAAAGCATGCAGTTTAAAAAAAATTCAAAATTATAAAATTACAAAAAAAGAGATGAGACAGGCATAATGTCAGTAAGTTTTACCTCTCGAGCATCATTGCTAGAATTGACATCTTCAGCTGATAAGTACGCCGCTGCGGAGGTTGAGGGCTGTGGACATTTAGAAGCTGCTCAATGTTAGAAAAGAACATATTAAGGGATGACTGGATGGTGGCTTTTTTTCTTTTCATCATAGATTTCTTTGTAGCAAGCAAGCATATCATTCTCCCCTCTGTTAACTTGTAAGAATCATTCACTGCTAGGATCCATCTCCTCAGTCCTCTCCATTGCTGATGCAATTTCACGAAATGCCATTGCCATCTCTCTGGTGATGAAGCATCTCGGCTCCTCATTTGGTTCATTTTGAGCATTATCAGCATTTTCTTCTTTCACTATTGCTGCCTGCAAGTCAATAAGTTCTTCATTAGATAATTCCTTCTCTTCTTCTATTAATCCTCCACGTCTTGGGCATAAACCTCCAACTGAATTAGCTCTGCAACCTTTACAATCTTATCTGTAACAGCTTCATATGATTCGTCTTTTTCAAATCCTTCAAAGCCTTTTGCGTGTCGTGTGCATATTTTCTTCCATGCGCTATTTAAACAACTTTTAGTAATTTCCGCCCAGGCCTTATTAATGTTTAAGATGGCATGGTAAATATTGTAAGATTTCCAAAAGTCTCTTAACATAAAATTTTTCTCACCGTCTAGTGCAGACAATGCCTGAGCAAATGTTGTGCGTAAATAATATGTTTTTAAATTCGAAATAACACCCTGATCCATAGGTTGGATGAGTGAAGTTGTGTTTGGCGGTAGAATTATGACTCTCACATTCCAATTGAAATCATCTAGATGCGTAGCATGTTCAGGAGTATTATCTTATAGAAACAAAATCTTGAAAGGAACGTCATTGTCTTTACAATATTTTTCGACCTCGGGAATGAAGCAGCATTTAAACCAATCCTCAAAGAGATATTGTTATCCGTGCTCTCAGGATCGATCAGAAATTCACTGGTAGGTGGCTTTATTGATGCCCTTAAATGCACGAGGATTTCCAGAATGGTACACAAGCAGTGGTTTTAATCTGTAATATCCTGTTGCATTAGCTCCAAGCAAGAGCGTGGCCCTATCTTTTGATGCCTTGAAACCTGGCATTGTATTTTCCTCTTTGGTAATGTATGTTCGATCTGGCATTTTTTCCCAATACAGAGCAGTTTCATCAAAGTTAAAATTTTGCTGCGTTGAATAGCCACTTTCATCAATAATTTTTTCCAACACATCACAAAATTTCTCTGCCACTGCGGAATAGACACTGGTGACTTCACCGCATACCTTAACGTAGTGGAAACCGTAGTGATGCTTGAGCCTATTAAACGACCTGTTGCTTGCCAGAAACTTGGGTTGTGGGTTTCGCCATACTTATCCTTAATATCTTTATAAATACTTGCTGCTTTTGCTTGAATGGTCATTAGACTCAGGGGCACTTGCTTCTGAATCTGATTTTCCATCCCTATTATTAATAGCTTTTCCATCTTCGATATAGCACCTGAATGCTGTTTTGTGACCACTGTTGATCTTAAGTGCGTTGATCCTTTGACATGTTCCTTTATACGTGCACTGTCCTTTAAAGTATTATTCACTGTTGAAGCAGCAAGACCTAATTCCATTGCAATAGATGACAAACTTTGTCCTACTTTGTACTTCTTAATCATTTTCATCTTCATTTCTAAATCAATTTTGTTTAATTTCCTCGCACTATCACCACTTGCAGTTTTCGTTGGTTACTTTCCCTTCATCATCCTAATACATAAATAGGAATGAAGAGAAGTTTCTGAAAATTTGTTTTTTTATATGATTGAAAATTTCAGTGAAGGGGAACACATTTCACCATAATAGCATAAAAACCCACACAATTGCAGTTATCAGTATTATCGCAAATGCAATAAGATCGAGTTTACTACCTGTTTATAATTAGATGCACGAACAGAAAAGCCCAATAAACTGGAAAGTGCAAATTGTTTTATGGTCATGACCTCCAAAACTTGGTTTAGAAAAATATCACAAAGACATTCAAAATTGATTCTTATAGCGGGAACATATGATAATGATGAAGGGGTAGTGCAATTTCAATTATAAATATGGCGTTTTAGAGAGATAAATAGCTTGATAATATAGTGAAAATTTTCAACTTCCAAGGACTTGGAACTTATTACAAAAAAAACACAATGTGTTATTTTGTTCACATTATGAAATTTTCACGATACCTCTATTTATTCCTATGGGATGCAAAATACGTTTCGACGATTTTTTTAAGTTTGCACAGGCCGGGGAAAACTTACATAAAGTCAAATCTCCTTAAGTCGAGTATTACATAAGTTGGAGAGTTTCTGTATCTATATTGCAGGCAGTGAATAGTTACATGGATTCGTGATGCAATAATATCCATACCAGTGACAAAGCTAGGGGTTTAACATAAAATTAACCAATACAGGAAAGATTACACAAAATGTATTAAAACATAAAACGTATAAATACATATTACATATAAAAATTATATATTAACATGGGAAATGAAAGAACATTCTTTTTTTTTTTTTTTCATGCTACACACTGCACGATGAAAAAACGATTGCAGTCATTCAGCTGAAAATGAAAGCTTTCCCTTCATTATGTATCTTTTGTAGGATTTGTCCACTATGAACCGCCACGATCAGGAGCTACCTGATCACGACTGCGTAGGCATTCCTTGTCTCCCGATATTGCTGTCTAAGATGTTCGATTTCTTCAGGGGACCAGGTTGTCCTTGTCTGTTGGAAGGCTCGTCTTTTATGATTCACATCTCTTCTGAGTGTCTGTAGTTGCTTAGACCACCACAGGACTGCTCCCAGAAGGGGAGTTTTTCTTTTAATTGCAGCGTCAGCCACTTGTTTGTTTGCTTTCATGATTGCATGCTGATGATGGTCAGGGTTCTGTTCTTGCAGGTTTTCAGCTTGCAGTTCTTCATTGGCAATAATGTTCTTCATTGGCAACAATTTATGACGTGTTCCACGCCATAAATGAACGACATACATTCGGCTTTAATGAAACTAAAATTATAAATATTCAACACAACTACTACAAACTACTTATTGCAGAAACCTTAGAGATGAAACTACATGCAACTTCAATCAATATCCGTAGGCCATTCCTATTGTCCGACGATTGGTCACTTATACGCATGCGTGAAGAACAAACACTACAACATAAGACAAAAGTTTCGGATTAATTGTGAATAGCTCTCTTCCTGTGACCCGAAAAGTTCTAGTCTGACTTAAGGAATGTAGTGAACCCCCAACCCCTACCCCATATCCAATTATTAGACCCCTAAATTTAACTCAAAATTCCTGCCACAGCACCAAAAAGAAAAAATCGATCCTTAATTATTAGCCAGTTTAGACCTCCAAAATCTAACTTTATGACAATGTCTTGCAAAATTGATATCGCCTTCCCCATGAATTATTAGCGAGTTGGACAAGGAGAGTTGAAAAGAAGCTTCCTATGTCAAAAATAAAGGTAAAGCTCTCTAGTATCAAATCTATTAGATAGTTTTTGTATATATATTCGTTCTCATCTAACTGGACTCCAAGTAGATGATTTTGATGAATTTTTTTTTTTTTTTTTTTAATATCGTTCTTTTAGAACGATTTGTCATCCAATCACTTAGGCTATATGCTCTTGTTTTTTTTTCTTCCTGAAAACTAACATACAAAGATACAATTAAATTTTCTTTCGTGTATGTATGAATGAAAGCAGAATAAAAAAAAAAAAGAAATTTGCAAAGTCGTATATTTTTTCAAAGTGATTAATAGGAAAGGTCACATGATACTGTTGAATTGACAAGCGAACATCATTGAGTAGGCAGTACTAACAATTCGCTATATGGCTACTGCAGCAAAGTTTGCGGTGGCTACATGGTGTATGTATTGGCAAGCGCTGCAGTTGTGTAATTTTTACAGTTGCCAAACAATGTTAAAGAGAAAGTGTTTAAGCATTAATCATGATGTCAAGATTCTTTATGATATTGACCAGGGTTTTAAGAAAAAAGATATTGCAGAGAAATATAGCATACCTGCAAGCAGTTTATCTACAATTTTAAAAAATCGAGAATCAATTTTAAATGCATTGAAGGACGAGCAGACAAGAAGTGAATTAAGTTGTGTATATATGAAGATGTTGATAAAGCTGTTCTAAAATGGGTGCAAATGAAATTGAAATGGTACGTGAAAAGAATACACGAATATCAGGTCCAATAATTAAGCAACAAGCTCTGAAATTTGCACAGTCCCTTGGACATACAGAATTTAATGTGAGCACTGAGTGGTTAGATAAATTTAAGAAGTGATACAGAATTGTGGAAAAGGTTATTTGTAGAGAAAGTGTTAATGTAAGCTAAGAAGGCCTTAAAGATTTTGGAAGAATATGAACCTAAGGATGTTTTTAATGCTGACGAAGTGGGTTTATTCTTTAAATGTTTACCTAATAGAACACTTGCTTTTAAGGATGATAAATGTTTTGGCAGAAAGCAAAGAAAGAATCACTGTGCTAGTTGGAGCCAATATGACAGTGAGTGAACAATTAAGACTTTGTCTTCAGTAAATCAAAAAAACCCAAGATGTTTGAGACAAAAAATCTTTGGAAGTTGAGTACATCTTTAATAAAAAAAAGCATGGGTGACAAGTGATATTTTTGAATAATGGATATTAAAACTAGACAAGTGTGTAACAAAAGAAAAATCATGTTGATTACTGACAACAGTCCGGCACACCTGCCGTTATTTCTGTATTTCTGCCAAACTTAACCCAATTTGTGTCCGTTATGTGAAGTTGTTGTTTTTACCACCAAACTTAACGTCAAAACTCCAGCCAATGGACCAAGACATTAAAAACTTTAAATTTTATTATTGAAAGAGAATAATAATGAAGATTGTCAATGCGTTACAAGAAAATAGGAACTTGGAGGTTACGATTAACCTTAGAGATTGCATCTCTGAACTGGCAAAAGTTTGGACAAATGATGTCACTGAATACACTATTCAAAATTGTTTTTCGAAAATGAATACAAAAGTCATCGAAAACTGGACGAACAAGATGAACTGCCCCTTTCACAATTGAAAAACTTTTGGACATTATTAAATCATCCGGAAACATCGAAAATGAAATAACACTGGATGGTTATGTTTATGTAGATCAGGATCTGGCTACAATAGAACATTCAAATGAAGATGAAATACTGCTGAATAGTGTTAGATGCGACCATGATCACAAAAAAATTAACAATGATGCTGAAGACACATCAGAACAACTCGTTGAAAAGCCAACTCGCGAAGAAATGATTCATGCTTTTAAAATGGTTCGTCTGAGTCTACAGTTTTGTGAAAATGTTCCTGATAATGTTTTAATGCTCTGAATAAATTTTTTAATTGTACTGTGCAAACGAAAATTACGATTTTTTTTTTTTTTTTTAATTTGTGATAATTACCAGCAAAATTGTGTAAGCAGTTTAAATAGGTTATGTTTTTGAAATAAAATACAAAAATAAATGTACATTAGATAATTTCTCTATAACGAATTTTTTTACTGGAATTTGTTATAGGGAAATTTGACTGTACTTTGACATAGTAACATTTCTATAACAAGTAAGTATTATTTACCAAACTGACACATTGCAATATATACGTGGATCATGAAGGAGTGCCTTCTGAACAAAGAAGTCGTTCGGGGTGCTAAAGTCCAAATTTCTATGTGGGCGCTCACGTTACATACAAACACAGGCTATCACATATAATAATAAATTCATTTCATTCATAATTTCGTTAATTCTGCAACAAAGTTTTCCCAAAGTCACCTGGTGATCCAGTTTCTTTAGTTCTTATGAGTCCAAATCATTGGTGAACAGTAAATCCATGTTAAACTGATACTAATTAAGCTTTTTATCAGGAGCACATAGAAATCTGGCCGCACGGTCAAAATCTGCAGTTGTGATTGGCTTGTGCATTACCGAGAAGCTGACTGGTAGTTGGTGAATTGGCCAGCACATCGGTTTACGATGGGCAGAGGTCTTTATATGCGTGTCTTTGTGCCTAACAAGGGTATCCAAAGAAAAGGAAGTGCATTGTCTGACTCCCGTTCAATGGCGAACTGAATAATGGGTGACAGAGAGTTGAAGTGTCCCAAAAATCTGTCTCCTGACTTGCGGGGAATGATGGCAAACACATTGTTGACATAGCGACACCAAAAGGCTATAGGATCTGGTAGACCCAGAAACGTGCGATCCTCCAGTTCCTCCATAGCGATGTTTGCTGTGCCATGAATCTGATGGGAAAGGGCTTCACCATACATTTTAATACCACCAGTCAGGCACAACTTGAGGGCGGTGCAAACATTTCTCGCAGATAGTGAAGTTCTGCTGCCCAGGGTTTAAAGAATTTTTAACCTAAAACCTATGTTATCCATTTTTTCTCAGCAAGCTAAATATATTATTATAAGCAATCTCCAAGTTCCAAACTGTGTTTTTTAAAGATTAACATGGTAACCTGTTTGTATCTTCCCTGTAACTTTTATTGTATTTAATTTTGACTTTCCATTACATTCTGAATTGCCAATTTGCCTTAAAAATCAAATCAAATAAATAGGACAACTGTCATTTGGCCTGAAATTACTGAACTTAATGATTTAAAGTTACAAGAAACCAAAAAAATATAGCTTACTTTGCAAAAGGTAAGAATCATCTCAAGAAGTACAGAGTTTCCTGAAGCATGTTCACTGGCCTGTGACTGCAAACTGCTTAAAGATTGTAGCACTATTTTGTTTTTGTCATTGAGTTAAAGCAACTAGTGTAATGAGCAATTGTGCAGAGAAATAGAGTGGGCCAGTAAATCAGAATGTCTTATAATGGGGGAATTTAATATTCCAGATATTGACTGAAACTTGAGGGTTGTTCACTTGCACACTAGCAAGAGTTTTGTGGATTTATTGGATAACTCTTTTCTAAAGCAATGCATTTCAGAGGCAACCAGAGGGAGTAATACTCTTAATCTGATTATCAGCAGTGATTATTCATACATTAAGAATTTGCATATAAAGGAATCACTTGGTGACAGTGATCATATTGTACTGATGTGGAATTTACTTAAACATGTAACTACCATCAAGGGTAAAGGGAAGGGCTTTTGCTTTCGTAAAGGTGACTACAGTGGGATTAACTGATGATGTTGCCAACAGTGAATTCTAGATGGGAAGCCTTCAGGAACTTAATCTTGGGGCTTAGTAGGCTTTTCACGAACTAAGAAATGCTGTTCAAGGTTTAGGCCTTAGATGGATGTTGGATGAATTAATGAGGCTTGTGACAGAGAATAAAAATGCATGTTGTGTATATAAATTATCAGACAACACAGAAGACTATGGCAGATATAAGATAGTCTGTAATCAAATCACAAAGGAGGTTAGGCAGGTGAAGGCAGATTACAAGAAATCTTTGGCAATGGATGCAACAAAAAACAGCAAAGAGTTCTTTATTTATGTAAACTCCAGAAGGAAATGGATGAATCAGATTAGTCCACTTAAAACATAGGTGGTTTGACTATTGATGATCCTGCACAAGTAACTAAATGAGTATTTAGCTTCTACATTCACATGCCGGGGGTTATTCAAGGAGGGGAAACTTAGAGCAAAGTGGAGGAGAAATTGTTGAAGTTAAACATAAAAAAGGCACCTGGGGTGGGTGGGATCTATCCAGTTATATTAAAAGAGGCATCAAAGGAATTAAGCAAACCCTCAACCATAATTATGAGAGCTTCCTTGGACTCAAGGGAGGTCCCCATGCACTGTAGGTGTGCAAATGTGTCCCCATTTCACAAAGGGGGTTCAAAGGTGACACAAGCAACTATATACCTGTTAGTTCAACTTGTATTCCGGGGAAAATAATGGAATCACTGGTTAAAGAAGCATTACAGGATCATCTAGACAAGACTGCAGTAATTATTAAGACACAGCATGAGTTTGTTAAAAGTTGTTCTTGTTCTTGTATGACCAATTTGATTGGATACTATATGGTCACTGGGAAATTGGATGCAAAAAATAATTTTGATTTCATATACTTGGATTTCAGGAAAGCTTTTGATACTGTTGCACATAGAAGACTGCTGTAAAAATTGGAGCAGCATGGCATTAAGGGCAAGTTGCTTCAATGGATAAAGGGATGGTTGAGTAGGACAGAGAGTGGTAATCAATGGACACTGCTCTTTGTGGACTAATGTTATTAATGGAGTTCCTCAGGGTTTGGTGCTGGGTCCATTGTTGTTTTATGTATTCATGAATGATAATGATGAAGATATGACATCTGGTTAGTATGGGCTTGGCACACCCAGGGTCCTCAGCTGGATATCATCATTCTTCTCTCTCTCTCTCTCTCTGTGAATCCCTTCTACTATTCTCTCTCTCAGGGTAACTCGTGAAATTTTTGGCTGGTGCAGCATAAGCCTCAGGCTTCTTTGCACCCTATAGCTAATAATAATAATAATATCAGATTTAATGTCCAAGTTTGCAGATAATACAAAGGTTGGCAGGCTTGTTAATGACAGTGTGATACTACAACTGGATCAAGGTAACTTGGGCAAATGGGCTGAGAAGTGCAACTGCAGTTTAATATTGACAAATGAAGGACAGAACAAATGAAGTACAGGTCTGAAGGCCTGATTTTAGGAAGGATGTAGAGTTGCTAGAACGAGTATAAAGATGGGAAACAAGATTGAAGGAAAGAAAGGGGAAGAAATTTGTAGAACTTAAACCTCTCTTACCAAGAAAGGTTTAAGTTCTACAAATTGCACTACCTGAAGGATAGCTACATGCGAGATGATCTGATTGGGGTGTATCAGGCCTTGAATGGGTTGAGCAAGCTGAATATTTTTTTTTTTTTTTTTTTTTTTTTTTTTGCTGGTGCAACATAAGCCTCAAGCTTCCTTGCACCATATGGCTAATAATAATAATAATACTGATGGGATTCTTCCTCTTGCTCAGATTAAGAACCTGAGGGGGCACAGATTCAAATTGAGGAAAGACAGTTGTAGAATAGATGTGTGAAAATTTCCCTTTAGCCAATGGGTAGTTGATTGCTGGAACAGACCTCCATCTGTTGTTGTGGAAGTTAAGAGGTTAAATAAATTTAAGGCTGAGCTGGACAGGCATTTGGAGTGAATGTATGGGAAGAGTTTTTTTTTTTTTTTTGGGCTGATGCTGCATAAGCTTCCTTTATTGCGTCATATGCCTCAACTAATGCTAACTATGAAAAGTCAACCTGCATGATTATTTTTTAAATTTTAACCTTTAAATTTGCTAGGAAATAATGTAATTTCTGCAAATTATAACATTTTGTGTATTTATTTCTTTATATATATATATATATATATATATAGATTTTTTTCCTTTTGTATTTTTTATTATGTTTTTTTTTATTTATATATATATATATATATATATATATATTTATTTTTTTTTGTATTTTTTATTATGTTTTTTATTTATTTATTTATTTATTTTGTTTTTTTGTTTTGTTAGAATTACAAAAGGAGAATCACCAGTTGCAGGGGTTATACAACATTCATATGTTATTAATTTCCTTGCTACAAGACATTGAATTTAAAGCATCACAGTGTAAAGAACATATGTGCCAACTTCTTACAAGTCGTACTTCTGAACTGGAGTTTAAAAAAAAGGAATTAGAAATTATAAGAAGAATCGGCCTAAATGAAAATAGCGGTAAATTCTTATAATACTATTTTACTTTATCATTTATTTGAAACAGGACTACTAAAAGGCATATTTTAATAAAGAAACATTTTCTGAATTATAAGAATTAATAAAATTCAGATACGTTATGGATTAAATATTAAATGTTCAGTTTATTGCAACTTCCTGCTATTTTAAAAATGTCAGGACATCCCATTCTAAAAATGTGATGTCTATTTGATTGTCCTGTCTTTAATAGCTAACTACCATGTTTAAATATAACAGTGGCGAGATGCGTATGAACTTTATTGGCATTAGCATTAGTAATGTCAAACGCGAGTGCCCATATTTAAGACTTGAACGTGGTTTTTCTTTTACTGCTTTTATTCATTTGGCTGAGCCTTATACATTTTACCAGATATTTTCTGACAATGACCATATGTCTGCTGTTTTTACCTATTTAAAATCAGTAAATGTTTTACTTGTATTTAAAATTTACGTTTTATTGTTGTTATTTCTTTATAGATTTCTCTTTTATACTTTTTATACCTTTGTTGTTATATATCTTGACATTGTGACCTAACTGATTAGGTCAATGAAATCTTAATTTTTTTTATATATGACCTGGTTTTGGTGCCTTATAGCCTTACTTGCTAATGCACCAATAAAATCCAAGCCGAACAACCAACCAGGTAATGGCAAATGAAGCAAGAAAGCAAGCTTATATAGGATCAGCAAAAAAAGAAAAAAAAAATACACCTTCCATTTCACATACTCATTCCCTCCAATAGTTTGTATAGTTCTTACTTGAGTTTATTTTAGCTATCAACTTCCACAACAACAGATGGAAGTTTATTCCAGCAATCAACCACTTGCTGGATAAAGGCAAACTTACACACATCCATTCTCTAACTGGCCTTCCTAAATTTGAATTTGTGCCCCCTCGTGTGTAGTTTGAGTGAGAGAAAGAATCCCATCAGCATTAAGCTTGCTGAATCCATTCAAAGCCTTAAACAACTCAATCAGATCACCACACAGGTGCCGTCTCCAGACACTAATTTTCAGAACTGAAGGCTTCGTTCCCCTCACCATTCTCATTGTCCCAGCACTCTATATTCTTCCTAAAATTAGGCCTCCAGACTTGTACTCAAAATGTTGCCTCACCATTGCCTTATACAGTGAGAAAATCATCACCTCCTTATCCTTGCTAGCAAAATTCCTGTATTTAGTAATAGTAATCGTGGGATATGATGCAAGAAAGTAAGTGTATAAGCTTATGTAGCATCAGCCAAAAAATATATATCAAAATATCCTGGGAGAGCGTCTGCATGAATTTGACATAGTGTGATAGAGATTGATTTTAAGCCAGAGGCAATCGAAAAGAGGAGATTCCAAATTAAGTCTGTAACGGGGAATATCAGAGTGGACATATACACAAGTATCACCTTTGAAGCTCATACAGCGAATAATTCAAACAAGTGAGATGAGCAATGGTTGAATGAACCAATTGGTTTCAGAAAAAGAAAAAGTGATCTGGCAGGCTGTAATTGGAAATGGACATTGTTGAGATTGCAACGAATACCACATATATTTATGAAATGAATGAATAAGTGTTGTTGTTATTATTATTAGCCATATGGTACAAGGAAGCCTGAGGCTTATGCTGCACCAGCCAAAAAAAAAAAATTCCCCTGAGAGAGAGAGAGAGAGAGAGAGAGAGAGAGAGAGAGAGAGAGAGAGAGAATGAAAGGAATCACCAAGAAAAAGAAGAATGATGATATCCAGCTCAGGACCGTGGGTTTGCCAAGCCCATACTCACCAGATGTGAGCCCCCCCCCCAGGGTTAAGTTTTGGGAGCTTAGATCTTCTCATAAGTTTGTTCTATATGTTAGACTATTAATGATATATTCAATAGTAGGAAAAGGTGGGAGGACATGCTTTATGAAGTAATGAAATTTTTGGGTATTGCATATATATGGCAAGAATATACCCAGCTCCTTGACATAACATGGCCTTGACCATGCTAACCGCATACACACTACTCAGACTCCTCATCACTATCTGGTAGAGTTTGAGGCTGTAAGGTTATACACTTGCTGATCCTGAAGACTCCTAGAAAGTTACCAATAGTTTCTGTCTGGTGGACTATCTAGCGGCTGGCCTGCAAATACCACTGTAGAGCTGTACTCTCGAAATGTAAGGTAGATTAGATCTCATCATGATGTCCAACATAATCTCAAAAGAAAGACATCAATCATACTGTATGACTGAAGAGATGGAGGAGGGGAGTTTGCTGGAGCTTTGCTCTGATGACTAAACATGGGTTCCATCACTTCAAGCCTCCAATAAGCAGAGTTGTGGTATTACTCCGGTTGATAACTCAGGTTTGCATTCCTCCGTGTGGTGTGGGTTGGGTGTCACACCTCAACCCATGTTTTCTTTGGTTTGCACCTGGATGGTTACCTCCAGTACACTAGGTGCTGTATTTCAGGGCTTGCATGTTGGGGTTATATGCAGGGGTTACTACAGGACCACCATTGATAAGTTTCAAGCAGAGTATATGGCTGCCACAGACCAACCGGTCTTTGTCGAAATTAAGTGCACTTGATATCACCGGAATATTAGTTCCATCAGTGTTTTAGATTTTTGGTCTACTTTGGCATGTCTGTGACAGCCCCAAGTACCTCAAGTTTTAGGTTGTTTATCATAAAACTAAACTATCACAGAACAACTTCCACAAGTTGTGTGATAAAGCGGTAAGCAATGCCTCCTACGTTTCCTTCATTATGATTTTCATTGAAAGGCAACTGGTAAAAGCACTTGATCACCTTACGCCTCACCTTATCATTGTCTAAACATTTCAGATTTTGATTGTAAGAAAAGTAATTTTTAAGTGAAAACATTTGGTGGCACCTACTAAATTTTAGACTGAAGTAAAACCAGTTTGTCATGAAAATGTAATGCAGAAATGATGCTAACTCATCAATCACTAATGTTGATTTGTTAGGGTAAGTCCTTGTTAGAGTAACGGTCCTTCAGGTTATCACAGACATTCTCTCAGATATGCCAGACAAGCTGTACTTGCTACCTGGGAGTCTAAAACGCTGATGGAACTGATATTCGGGTGACACTCAAGTCAAGTGCACCCAATTTCGGCGAAGTCCGGACGGTCTGTGACAACCAAATCCTCTGCTTGCACCTTCACGATGGTGGGACTGTTAGTAATCCTGGGTATAACCTCCATTCACAAGTACATGGTGGGTGACCACCTAGGTGTGAACCAACGTAAGCAGTGGTCAAGGTGTGGCGCCCACACCACATGGAGGACCACCGCCCCTCTATGTTACCAGGCAGTACTAGGTGGTAGATGACTCTCATCAACCGGTGAAATACCACCATTTTGCTGGTTGGAGGCTTGAAGTGGCGGAACCCATGTTTAGTCTCTAGAGCTAAGTTCCGGTCAACCCTTCCCTATCTCTTCCATCATGCAGTATGATTGATGACTTCGGAGGTTATGATGAATGTCGTAGCGAGATCCAATATTCCTTACATTTCGAGGGTGCAGCTCTAAAACGATGTTCGCAGGCCGGCCGCTAGTTAGTACACCGGACCGAACCTATTGGTAACTCTCTGGGAGGCTTCCGATCCAGCTAGTGTATAATCTTGCTACCTCTACTCTGCCAGATAGTGACTGGAGGGAGTCCGAGTAGTGTGTATGCGGGGAGCATTGTCGAGGCCACGTTATGTCAAGGATCTGGGTATATTCTTACCACATGTATGCCATATCCAAAAATTTCATTACTTCATACAGCATGTCCCACCACTTTTTCTTACTATTGAATACACAATGAATTGTCAAACTAATAGAGCAAGCTTATCTGCCAAAAGATCTAAACCTCCCAAGGACTTACTAATTCATTTCACAAATATACGTGGTCTCAATTCTAATCTCAACAATGTTCATTTCCACTTGCAGTCTGCCAAACCCCATGTACTTTTTCTGACAGAATCTCAGTTATTAGTTGATTCAACTACTGCTCATCTCAGATGCCCAAATTATTCGCTGTATGATTCCTTTTGCCTCAAAGGTGGTACTTGTGCATATGTCCGTTCTGATATTCCCTGTCAGAGACTTGGCAATTTTTGAATCTCCTCTCTTTGATCTTCTCTGGCTTAAAATCTCTCTACCTCATTGTGTAAAATTCATCTGTTGTCTCTACCATTCTCCCAACTCCACTAATCACTTGGAGCTCTTTAACTTCCTCTCTTTGCAACTTGATTTTCTCCAATCCAAATTTCCTAACAGTGAGATAATTTTCCTTGGTGATTTTAATGTTCAACTCCAGCTGGCTTCCATTTTCTAGTCACACGGACCCAGCAGGTCGAGATGCTGAGGCTTTTGCAATTACTAATGACCTAGCACAGATTGTTCATTTACCTACAAGAATACCGGACAATCCTAATCATACAGCCAATACACTTGATCTTTTTCTCACAAACAACCCTTCTAAGTACACGGTCGAAGTGAGAGGTCCTTTAGGCACTTCAGATCACAACTTGGTGATTGTCTCTTCTCCAATGGAACCTTTATCTCATGGCTATTCCCAACCTCGTGTTGTTTGGCATTACAAGAATGCAAAATGGGTTGACCTGCGAGACTTCTTTTATTCTTGTTCTTGGTCGGATTACTGTTTCAAAACTTCTGATGTCAACGTTTGCTCAGATCGTGTCAGTGAAATTATTCTTGAAGGCATGGAATCTTTTATCCCACACTCCACTTTAAAGTCTCGCCCTTTATCTAAACCTTGGTTTTCCAATAAATGTGCTAAGGCTGTCCAAGAGAAGAACGTTGCATATCGTAATTGGCTTGTTTCTAATTCTTCAGATTCATTTTCTGCCTACACCAAAGCTCGCAACAATTGTAAAGCAGTTATTAATCAGTCCAAACTAGAGTGTGAACAGGCAAAGAGTAGAAAACTTGCTTCTTGCCCTAATGGTAGCCGAGCATTCTGGTCTCTTGCCAAAGCTATTGGCTGCAACTTTTGCCCACCTCTGTCCAAACCAGATGGTTCTGTTGTCACTTCAGCAAGGATAAAGCTTGACCTGCTAGCATCCCATTTTTCTTCCAGCTCAAGTATTAATGATCTTGGTAAAACACCTCCCACCATTCCCAACACGCTCCATTCAATGCCTCCTGTGATCTTCCGTCAAAAGGATATTAGAAGGATTTTGATGAATCTTGATGCTAAGAAAGCTCCAGGTCCTGATGGTATTTCTCCACTTGTTCTCAAAACCTGTGCTCCTGAACTTACTCCTATTCTTTGCCGCCTTTTTTCACTTTCTTATTCCAAAGGTGTTTTTCCTTCTGCTTGGAAATTTGCTCATATCCAGCCAGTTCCTAAAAAGGGTGACAAATCCCTCCCATCCAATTATCGTCCCATTGCAATTACTTCTGCTCTTTCTAAAGTAATGGAGAAATCAATTAACCGCCAACTCTTAAACTACCTAGAAACCTTCCGTCTGATCAACGATTGCCAGTATGGATTCCGTCAGTGTCGATCCACTGGTGATATTCTGGCTTATGTTACCCATTTATGGACTAATTCAATGGAAAGGTTCGGTGAAACACAAGTAGTTGCTCTTGACATCTCAAAGGCTTTTGATCGTGTTTGGCATAAAGGTCTTCTGAACAAGCTTCCATCTTATGGTTTGCCAACTGTTTTTAGTAATTGGTTATCCAGTTATCTCACTGATTGCTCACTGAGGGTGATGGTTGATGGCTCTCTGTCTTCTAACTTCTCCACTAATGCCGGTGACCCCAAGGTTCAGTTCTTTCCCCCACTCTTTTCCTCTTGTATATCAATGACCTTCTTCCATTGACTGGAAATCCTATCCATAGTTTTGCCGATGATAACACATTACATTCCACTTTCTATTTTGAGAAACCTTGTTCTGCTCGATCAACTTCTCGAAAATCTGCTACCAATTCCTTAAATGCCGATCTTCAGGTAATTCACCAGTGGGGCAAAGGCAACTTAGTTGATTTCAACCCTTCTAAAACTCAGTCTTGTCTTATATCTCGCAAAAAGAATTCTTCTGCTCCTATGCTTATGTTTAGTGACACTCCGATTTCTAGGCAAAATGATATATCTCCTTTGGGGATTACCACATGTAGATGACTTCTAATCTCTCTTGACACAAGCATATTACAAATATTGCTTCCTCTGCATCTAAAAAACTTGGTTTTCTCTTTCTCTCTCGGCGTTATTTTTCTTCCAAACAGCTGCTCACTCTGTATAAATCGCAAATCCGCCCTGCCATGGAATATTGTTCCCACATCTGGGGTGGTGCCCCCAAAACCTCTCTCAGGCTTCTTGATTCCATTCAGAAGAGGGCAGTTAGGTTAATTAATGATTCATCTCTAACAGAGTTTCTCCACTCGCTTTCGCATAGACGCACTGTTTCTGCTGCATGCCTCTTCTACAGATACTTCCATGGGCACTGTTCTTCTGAATTGGCTTCTATAATTCCCTCTCTCTCTCTCTCTTTCTAAACAGTCCGAACATGTGCTGCCACCAGCCAACATCCATTTACTGTCCAACTTCAAACCCACAGAACCAACTTTTCATCTTCCTCATTTATTCATTCATCTGCCATTTTCTGGAACAACCTTCCTTCATATGTATTTCCTGAAAATTACAATCTACAGAAGTTCAAGTCCGATGTCAGCAAATATCTTCTTTCGTCTTCTCAACCTTCAACCCAAGCACGGTACTAAGTACTATAGGTTCTAATACCTCTCGTGTTTGGGGTTCACATAAAAAAAAAAAAAAGTAATGGCCATGAGCATAAAACCTTACATCATTCATAACTTATGTCCGATTTTAAAATGTTTATGATTTTCATTCAACGATGTTTTCGTGTGAAACATCTTTCATGCATACAAGGTACACACACTCACGTTTTTTTTTTTTTTTTTTCTCTCTTTTCTTTTCTTTTTTTCTTCCCACAAAGTGGCAGAGTTAGTTGGTACCGTGGGAGGCGTGCATGGTTTTCCTCTCCAGAAATGGGGGGTTTTTCATCCAGAAAACAGCTACTTTGGCACTTGACATAACACCGGATCTTACCATAATTATGAACCCAGTTGAAAAGCTTAATGTATGTAGAGGAAGTGTGAAAGTTGTAATAATAGAAATATATATGATTTAAAGGTTTTTGATGTCAAAAAAGATCATTTGTGGCCCCTCCTAAATTTTGGACTGAAGTAAAACCAGTTTGTGATGAAAATGCAATGCAGAAATGACGCTAATCACATCACTTCCTGAACGATACTAATGAAGTAACATTGATTTTTGATGTGAGAACATCTTTGTTGGAACCTACTAAATTTCGATCTGACAGTCAGTGCTCAGCCCATTGGCGAAAATGTGAAAAGAAAATCACACAAATTACGTTATTTCCTAAATGACACAAATGCAGTCACTAACATTGATTTGGTAGAGTAAGTAGTGGACGTGCACATAAAACATTACCTCATTATTTCGGACTAAAGTAAAACCGATTGACGATGCAAATCGAATGAACATTTACATCATTTCAGAATTAAGTAGCAGATGTGAGCTTTATGCCCATGCTCACTTCTTTCTAAATGACACTAATGGCTGACTCAGTCACTAATGTTGATTCAGTGGAGTACGTAGCGGGTGTGAACATAAAACATTCTTTCATGACTTCAGTCCAATTTTAAAATGTTTCTGATTTTCGTGAAAGTTGTTTTCACATAAAACATTTTGTGTGTACAAAAGTACATGCACTGTTTTTTATTATGATTTTTATTTAGTAATTATTTTTCCAAAAATATCAAATTACCTTACATACAGAAATAGTTTTGAAATATAAAAATCAATAACATTATTAATATAATATAAAGACTTTGAATCCATATATTCAAATACAAGCATAAAGGCCCAGGTGCCAAGCATTCTGTGGCCAAGTGATTATAATGTGTTTTTTTTTTTTTTTGTTCTGATTACAGTTTTCCTCATTTTCTACTTGAGTAGCTCTTTGACGCTACAGGAAGTAGGCAAAGGCCCAGAAAGGAAAGACACCTTTCTGTTTCTTTTTCATATCTCTCACTAACACAACTAAGCTTGGTCACCTCGTGGCACTGCTCCTGCCTACCTGTGACAGGGCCGGTAACCTCGAGTGGTAAAGACAAACCCCCAGGGCCAAAAGGAGCCATCATGGATAAAAATTCTTATCCACCCTTAGAGCCTACGAGCTCAGGACCTGAAACTTACATTGACTATGACACCAATCATGACCTAGGTAATGACAATCCAAAGAGACAGAAGACTAACAGAAGGAGCAACCCTGCCCATCATTTTTAAATTTCCACTCGCTCACTGGTCAGCCTATGAGCAAACTGTCCCCCTGGAAGGTATTGCTGAATCTCCTAAGACTGTTAAAAGACTCCAATCAGGAGACTTATTAGTAGAAACTACGAACCACAGGCATTCGGAGAAGCTTTTACAGCTTACAAACTTTGCTGGCATTCCAGTAAAAATATCTCCTCGTGCAATCCTAAATTCATCTAAGGGTGTCATATCCAGTTGGGACATTTTACATGTCACAGATGAGGAAATAACCCGAGAACTGCAGGGACAAAATGTAATTCAAGCAAAACATATAATGACTAAAAAATATAATCAACTTATATCAACCAGAAATATTATTCGCACCTTCAATACACCCAACTTGCCCTCCTCTGTAAAAGCAAGTTATTTACTTTGCCGCATTTGCTCCCACATTCCCAATCCTTTACGATGCTACAAATGCCAAAAGTATGGCCACTCACAAACTGTATGCAGAGTGGTTCCTGTTTGCCCTAACTGTGGGTCCTCAGATCACATACAAAGAGACTGTATGACTACAAAAATCACCTGCCCAAATTGCAAAGGTGAAAATTGCATGTGAAAAATGGAAAACTGAGAAAACAATAGTAAAATACAAGGTTGAGAACGAAGTAAGTGACCAAGAAGCGAGAAAACTAGTTGTACCTCCTATAAACAAAAATGTAACCCATGCCAATGCCGTAAAAAAAGTATCAAACAGTCTCCACTCAAACCAATGTCACAGTTCCCACTAATAAATCAATTTCTGATTGGGCTAGAAATATCCTCTCTGAACAACAACCAAGTATACATAAGCCAATACCAATACCAGCGGCATCTCTTCCTTCAAAGAGTGCTAGCTCACCCATATTACAAACTCAATTGCAATTAAAAATATCCAGGACACAGATGGCATATAAATACAGGAAGATCCTGTTTTAGAAATCTATGCTGGAGAAGAAATGGACATTGGCCGGCCAGTTTTCTCGAAAAAAGATTTTAAAAAAACTGGAATGTAATAAGCCAGTCACCTTCAAAAAGCAGTCAGATACAGCTCCATCAATTAAACACAAATAATGCCTTGTGTTTTGCAATGGAAGTGCAGAGGTTTTCGTTGCAACACAGATGGCATCCATGATCTAATTAACCGATATTCTCCAGTTACTCTTTGTCTTCAGGAAACTTACCTAACCTTGCAAATTTCTCCTTTGATAAAGAACTATTGCCTTTATTGAAGAGATTGTAATACAGCTCATGCCACCCATGGTGGTGCGGAAATCCTAATAAATTCAAAAATCCCAACTAAACATATTCCACTTCAAACCGAAATAGAAGCTGTTGCTGCTCGTATAACTCTCCATATTGCAATAACACTGATTTCAATCTACTTACAACCAAACCATACTTACTGCTTAAAAGATCTCGAAAACTTCTTTATACAGATACCTCCATCTCCCTGCATATTAGGGGACTTCGATGGGCACAACCCCTTATGGGGCTCATCTAAATTAGATAGACGGGGTCGACTCATTGAAAGCTTTTTACAGGCACTAAATCTCGTCTTACTCAATACTGGCAGGCACACACTCACATTCAGCTCCCAACTGGGCAAACCTCAATAATATATCTCTCCATTTGTTCTCCAGTACTCCGACCATAGAGTATGGGGCCACTGTTGTTAATGATCCTATGGGCAGTGATCACTTCCCAATTGTATGCAACATATTAATAGCAAGACTCCTATATCTCGACCATGCAGGAAATGGAAATTTGTCCGAGCAAACTGGGCAAAATTCCAGTCATCAATATTGTTTGATGAGGAAAAAATCCGTCTCCAGTCTATTGATGATGTGACAGGTCACGTCACGTCGCATCTCCTATATGTGTCCAAAGACACAATGCCACCATCAAATCCCCTGCCGAAAATGTTATAATTATTGGTGGAATGAGGAATGCACAATAGCATAAAAAGCAAAAAATAAAGCCTGGAATTTGTTTCAGCAATATCCAACCACAACCAATCTGATAAATTATAAAAAATTAAGGGCAAAAGCACGTTTCATACAAAGGCAAGCCAATAAAGAATCTTGGACCTGCTTTGTGTCCAGCATCAACAGAAACACTGACAGCAAAATAATTTGGAAAAAAATTAGACTGCTATCTGGTAAGTTTCCAACCATAACCATCTCCAATCCTCTCCTGGAATGGGCGAGATCTATCAAGTCCCTTGGATATAGCAAATGCTTTGGGAAATACCTTTGCCGAAATATCAGCAACATCAGCTTATACTACATCTTCCCAGCAAATTAAAAACATTATTGAACAGCATTCTATTAACTTCCAAACTGCCCACATTCTACCATATAACAAACCTCTACAATATTCCGAACTTTTGCATGCAATTAAAACAGCTCATAATGGTGCCGCTGGACCAGATGGGATCTATAATGTAATGCTGCAACATCTTGATGACAAAGCTTTGCGCCTCCTGCTCTTTTAGAACTGCATTTTTTTAGAAAATGTTTATCCAACTTCTTTGCATCATTCTATTGTTTTGGCGTTCCTAAAGCCTGGAAAATATCCATCCAACCCCCATAGCTATAGACCAATATCTCTCTCAAGCTGCCTCAGCAAAATCCTTGAAAACGTTGTCCACAGTAGACTCGTCTGGATCATTGAGTCAGAACATCTAATGAGCCAGAGTCAACGCGGCTTTCGGAAAAACAGGTCATACTTGGATCTCATGGTGAAGGCTGAATTTTTCATTCGAAATGCCTTCGTTAAGCATGGACATCTAGTATTGGTTTCAATAGACATAGAGAAGGCATTTGACACCACATGGTGGCATGGCATACTTAGTGATCTTTACACTCTCGGTCTATGGGGGTAACCTTCCCATATTTGTTCAGAACTTTCTACACACTATATCATTTCAAGTAAGATACCAGAATGCCCTCTCTACAACTTTCATTCAGGAAGAAGGTGTTCCTCAGGGATCAGTACTGAGTGCCACTCTTTTTGCTCTTAGAATCGATTCCATCACTAAACAGCTTTCAAACACAATTGAGACTTACCTTTATGCAGATGACCTTTCCATCTCCTGCCATTCCCAAAACATGAGATCTATTGAAAGACAGCTTCAGATAACACTAAATAAAATACAACAATGGGCCAGCCTCAATGACTATCGAATCTTTCAGCAGAAAACAGTTGCAATCCATTTTTGTAGACAACGAAAACTTCATCCCGATCCTGAACTTCAAATTTCCATTCTCAGTCGCTACTAACATCATCACTTTTATAGGATTAATCCTTGACAACAAATTAAATTTCTTAGACCATATTAAAAATGTACATACTTCCAGTATAAAAATTTAAATATACTTAAAACTTTATCCTCCCTAACATGTGGTGCAGATCGCACCTCTC
This sequence comes from Mastigoproctus giganteus, assembly GCF_048544385.1. NCBI lineage: Eukaryota > Metazoa > Arthropoda > Arachnida > Uropygi > Thelyphonidae > Mastigoproctus > Mastigoproctus giganteus. The sequence goes on along the minus strand of NC_143579.1, from coordinate 141,580,355 downwards.
TGCTTTAATTATTCAGGACATTAATCAGATCTCGTCTCGATTATGGTGCTCCTGTCTATTGTTCTGCCAGAGCAAGCGCACTGTGCTGGCTTGATCCAATTCAACACCGTGCCTTGAGGATTGCACTTGGTGCATTCAGAACATCACCAACTCATAGCCTCTACATTGACGCTCATGAGGTGTCACTAACATTACGTAGGAAAACATTGTTACTGAAGTATGCTGTCAAAATACAAAGTTGTGCCTCGCATCCCATTCAGCCATATCTATTCAATATGCCACTAGAAAACCTGTACAGAAATAAACATAGCATAGTAAAACCAACTGGTCTTCGCCTCCTTGAACTGATGCAGGTTTGGAATGTTTCCATTCGTTCTGTATAACAGGTAGTAAATTTTGCTGAACCGCCATGGAGTTCTGCCATTCTACTGACTTGTGACACTTACCTCTACCAATGGGGAAAGAATATTCTGCAAGCATCAAATACCAGACAACTTCATGCAGTTCACACTCATAGATATATTGATTTTTCCCCAATTTATACGGATGGATCTAAATCCAATTCAAACTTTGAAGCAGTTGCAGTGTTTCCAAATACCACTTTTTCAGCAACCCTTCCACTTGATTCAGTATCTTCTCAGCAGAATTATATGCATTAGCATTAGCATTAGTAGAGGCATTTGATGCAAGAAAGCAAACTTATGCAGCATCAGCCAAAAAAAAAAAAAAAAACCTGTCCAGCTGAGCCTTAAACTTATTTAGGCTATCAACTTCCACGACAAGGGATGGAAGTCTGTTCCACCAACCAACCACCCGCTGGCTAAAGGCAAATTTCCGCACGTCTATCCTACATCTGTCTTTCCTCAATTTGAATTTATGCCCTCTCAGGTGATTATTCTGAGCAAGAGGAAGAATCCCATCAGCATTGAGCATGCTCAAACCATTCAAGGCTTTATACACCTCTATCAGATCACCTCGCTGGTGCCTAGTCTCCAGACACTGTAATTTGCAAAACTTAAGCCTTTCTTCGTAAGAGCACCCCTTTGTTCCATTCACTAATCTTGTTGCCCTTTCTGTACTCGTTCCAGCAGCTCTACATCCTTCTCGAAATGAGGCCTCCAGACCTATACAGTACTCTAGGTGTGGCCTGACCATTGCCTTATACAAGGGAATAATCACCTCCTTATCCCTGCTAGAAAAATTCCTATATATCATTGACAATACACCATGAGCTACTCTTGCAGCCCGTCTGCACTGCTCAGAAAACTTCATATCTGCCTGCACAACCGCCCCCAGGTGCCTTTCATTCTCTACCACTGTCAGTGTAGTACCACCGAGTTGATACGTTGCTCTGAGGTTGCTGTTTCCCATGTGTGGTACTTTACATTTGTCAATGTTAAACTTCATTTGCCACCTCTCAGCCCATCTGCTCAACCTTTCCAGATCCTGTTGCAGCAGCATAGTATCAGTAGTGTCCTTGACAACCCTGCCTACTTTTGTATCGTCTGCAAACTTCGATTGTAAACTATGCAATTAAATTAGCCTTAGAAAAGATCTTTTCTGACTCTTCATTAAAATTTGTTATTTACACTGATCCTCTCAGCTCAATTATGGCTTCAGGTAACTCCTCAGATAAAGTTCACCCTGTTCTAAATGAAATTAAATTATTACTGCAGATTGAAGAGCACCACCAAATGGTCACCTTCTTCTGATTCTGGCACATTCCGGAATTTCTGGTAATGAACTGGCTGATAAAGCTGCAAAAAATCCAACTACCTTAGATTTAACAAATGTCCCTGTTCCAGCATCAGACTATCCACAAATCATTCATGGTGCACATCTAACACAATGGACAGGATTCTAAAATTTGTTGTTCCGGTATCGGTACATCAAGAAGAGAAGAAATAGTCCTTTCAAGAGCAAGAATAGGTCATACTCATTTAACTCACCCTCATTTACTCACAGGAGAGATCCACCCCATTGTTCACATTGTTCTGTAAATCTGACTGTTAAACACATTCTCATTGAATGTCCATACTATAAACAAGACAGAAATACAATCCTGCTATCATTGGTTAACCTTCGGACACAAATATCTCTTGAGAATGTTATTGGTGACAATGCAAATATTCCTGAATTTTTCAAATTTCTGAAGCAAATTAGTCTTTAATAATTTCTCATATATTCATATAATAACTGAATAGGTGCATTGTAGCCAAAGCAGCTTGTGCACCATCAAACCCCTACAACAACAACAAGCATAAATGTACATTCATACATAAAAGCGAAATGGATAATATCTGTAAAAAATATAAAATAAATAATTTGGAAAATAATAAGAGAAGTTTACATCAATATAGTATGTAGAACACTTCCATATACTCTCTAGAAATTAAAACGAAAAAAATCGAAAAACTTACATTAGATCAGCGATTTCCAAACTGGGAGGGTGCGCCTCCCTGGGGAGGCACAAACTAGTGGAAAAGGAGGCGCAAAAAGTTTAACAGAAATGTAATTTTCATAACATAACATATATAAATAAAAAAATATATACATGAGTTTAATAAACAAAAGCAAACCTTCAAACAGTTAGTTTCTGTTCCATCAAATGCATTGCTAGCGTTGTACCAAGTTTCTTACAGAATCGCGAAATGTAAAAAAACCACACACAATAGGAGAAACTAGTTTTGTCAAAGAACTAGAAATTACATAATTAAGGATGTTTTACTTCAAAGGAGGCGCCGTGAAAATTTTACAGATGAAGGGAGGCGTGGGCGCAGAAAGTTTGGGAAACGCTGCATTAGAGTAACAAATAATTTAAAAATAATTAAGAATCAATTTAACACAATAAAACTCAATTTAACGCAATTATCGAAAAAATTGCAAAACAATTTTCCTTCCTAAAGCTGACAACACTTTACGACCATATGTCGTGATCACAGGAATGAAAATTACCGAATAGGGGTGGGTATGAAACTTAAATAGGGATTATTTGTCTTCGCACATGCGTTGAAAAGCCCACGAATCGGCGATGGGATATGGCCGACGAACCTTAACCGAATTTTCGTGTAATTTAATTTCTACTGTTTCTGCAATTAACAGTCATGTATAATTACGTTGGACATTAAATATTTTGGCCCCGTTAAATAAAAAAGTATGTTTTTCATTAATGGCATGAAAGGCTAATTCTGACACTGCTGCAACACGAACCAAGGCCATATGTTGGTTAACACGAATATTCAAAGGAAAATGCGTCGAACCCTGGTAAGACGAGTCGCAATCACTGAAAGAAATGTTGTATACCAGGTCATTAATTTGTGCTGCGAATGAGGAAAGAACAGCGATTGTTCAGTATAGTGTGTAATTTCTGTATTGGCCTGGCCACAATTTTAAATTCATTATCTTTAAAGAATCTGTTAAGCTGTTTCTGCCACTATTCAACATATGGGACAGAAATAAAGTATTTTTTGATATTACTATTGTTGGTTGGTGTAGTATTTTGTATCCTATCCTTAGCTTTACCCTAATTCAGTTTATTGTATCAAGGGGATAACCCCTATTTAAGAATCTGCTGGTTAATATTTGTATTTCTGAACCCAAAGCAGATTCTGTTGTTGAATAATTGTAGGCATTTAGAAATTGATTATTAAAGATAGTCAATCTTTTGTAGGTGAACAGGTGATAGCTGTTATAATGTAGAAGAATACTGGTGTTTGTAGGTTTTCGATAGATGTTAAATTTGATTTTATTCGACTCCCGTGTAAGTGTGAAATTTAGACAATTTAATGACTTTGTATCCATAACCTCCCTTTCCAATATAAATTTGAGTTTAGAATGAATATTATTAAATGATTGTAAAATGTCTTGGATAGTACTACTATCAGTAATAACTAGAACATTGTCTAGATACGTCCCATAGTATGTGATACGAAAAGGCATCAAAATGGCCCCGAATCACATATTATGGGAGTTATCTAGACGATGTTCTAGTTACTACTGATAGTAGTACTATCCAAGACATTTTACATTCGTTTAATAATATTCATTTTAGACTCAAATTTACATTGTAAAGGGAGGATAGGGATACAAAGTCATTAAATTTTCTAAATTTCATGCTTACTCAGGACTCAAATGCTGTCAAAATACAAAGTTGTGCCTCGCATCCCATTCATCCATATCTATTCAATAGGCCACTAGGAAACCAGCTTGTCTTCGCCTCCTTGAACTGATGCAGGTTTGGAATGTTTCCATTCCTTCTAGAATGAATATTATTAAACGAATGTAAAATGTCTTTGATAGTACTACTATCAGTAATAACTAGAACATCTTAACTAGAATATGGCAGAAACAGCTTAACAGATTCTTTAAAGATACCGAATTTAAAATTGTGGCCGGGCCAATACGGAAATTACACACTATGCTGAACAATCACTCAGTCCTTTCCTCGTCTGCAGCACAAATTAATGCCCTGGACAACATTTCTTGCGGTGATTGCGACTCGGCTTACCAGGTTTCGACACGTTTTCCTTTGAATATTCATGTTAATCAACATGCGGCTTCAGTTCGTGCTTCTCATTCAGAACATTGTCTAGATATCTCCCATAGTATGTGATATGAAAAGGCATCAAATCAGCCCCGAATCACATACTATGGGAGGTATCTAGACGATGTTCTAGTTACTACTGATAGTAATACTATCCAAGACATTTTACATTCGTTTAATAATATTCATTCTAGACTCAAATTTACATTGGAAAGGGAGGATAGGGATACAAAGTCATTAAATTTTTTAAATTTCATGCTTACTCGTGACTCAAATGCTGTCAAAATACAAAGTTGTGCCTCGTATCCCATTCAGCCATATCTATTCAATAGGCCAATAGAAAACCAGCTGGTCTTCGCCTCCTTGAACTGATGCAGGTTTGGAATGTAAAATGTCTTGTATAGTACTTTTTGAAACACTGTGGCAGCTTCGGCACCACCATGATTGTGGGAGCTTGTGTGTCGGGTGCTTCTATATTGAACACAGCATGTCTTGAAGGTTGCTCTTTGCCCAATGTAGTTAAGGTTTACAAAGAATTTGTTGGTTGCACCTTAACCAGTGCACAGGTATAGCACATTGCTGCACTTTTATTATTATTATTATTATTATTATTATTATTGCTCTTTATATTATTTCTCCCTGATTGGGGGTTCCACCTCGTGACTGGTATCGTTATGATGTCTGGCGTTACTGTTGGTCGTGGAACTCTGACTATACAGGAGGTGTTATCCGCGGCCTCTATAGTTAATTGCTCCTTCCATCCTTTCTGCTGTTTGGCCATTATGTTCTGGCTCTTCAAGAGGTCGGATATCTTCCTGGCTATGCAGCTGGTCAGGATCTTGTACATTGTTGGGAGGCAAGTGATTGGCCTATATTTCACCGTGTTTCTTGTATCTTCGTCTTTAGGCTTCAGATATGTGATTCCTTGAGTGAGTGTGATTCCTCGAGTCGGGATTGTCTCTGGGTGCCTTACATTAGGGTGAACTGCTCTGCTCTGCCAGGTGTTTGTGTGTGCAAGTGAGCTTCTTGTACCAGTAATTGTGGACATTATCTATTCCTCGAGTTTGCAGTTGTGAGAGTTCTTGTACATACTTGGTTTACTTGCATTTTAGTTCTATCCAGGTGGCTCGGCTGTTATGTCTTACTTCCCTGCTCCATATGTTTCCCCAGAACTCCTCAATCATCTTCTTTTCAAGTGGTCTGTTCCCTTCTTTCCTGTCTTCTCTGAGATTCCTGTAGAAGCCTCTTTGGTCCTCATTGAATATTCAGTTGTTTATTTTCCTCTAGGAGCTCTCTTTGTATTGGCGTGGTCTCTTGCTGAGTGCTGATTCAATGTGTCCAAGTACTCTCCTATTCTCTGATTTTTTTTGTCTCATGTTTGCTGTGGACACTGTCTCTTTTGAGGATGCTCTTCACTTTTCTAATTAATTTCTTACTCCTATTGCCCCGTTGGTACTGGGTCAATTGGCCTATCTTGACCCTTAATTCTTCTATCTTCTGCTGAAGTCTTCTTTCCCAGGCTGGGTTCCTTCTCTTTTCGGTTCTTCTGTTGCTGGTCTTGCTTCTCTTCCATTAATCCTCGTGGCTGCTACCGCAGCACCATGGCTGCATGGATGGCCTCCAGTGTTGCACCATTGCTGTCGAGGTAATGCAGTATAATGTGCTTATTCAGGTGGTCTGTGACTCTCCACAAGGTTCTATTCAGCTTTTGCTTCGGTATCATGTGAATCTTTGTGGTGTCAATTCCTTTAACTGTTATGGCCTTCTTCTTATTTGTCCTCTATTCTTGATATCATGACCTTGTCTGTTTCCACTTCAGATGCTGTGGGTTCTATTTCTTCTTGCTCTTCCTCCTCTGGTTCAGTGGTGGTGTGTTCTTCCTCCTCTGGTTCCGTATTCCTTTGTAGTTGAACGCTCATGTCCTGATTGATTTTTTCCAAGATTGCAGGATGCTGTCCGGTTCTTTGTGATGATGATCCTTCTCTGGTCCACGGTGACCTGAATATCTGGGAATCATTCCAGCCACTTGTATGTAGTCTCGCCTGTACGTTGTCATATCGGTCTCCAACTTTGTTATTTCTTAGTATGCTTGCATGATGTTCGTATTCATTTCAATGCTCCACTTCATGCATTGCTGTTTTCTCCCTTCCTGGAGAAAGTGCAGTTGTGCAGGAAGCACTTCCAGTGGTGACTAGTGCAGTTGTGCAGGAAGCACTTCCAGTTGGTGGGGCTGGATGGTATTTCCCTTTTCTTGTGGTAGCCATATGGGGGACAGTGCCCCTCGCTCCACGGTCTTTCTCGGGAGATCATCTCTGATTTTTCGAACCGACCCCTCTGCCTAAGGCCTAAATGCAAGTGGTTTTATCCTGTGCCACACTCATTGCAGTATGATTAATATTTCTCTGCAACATCATCCGGCACCTCCGTAGCCAGGTGGGCAGGAGGAGCAGTGCGTTGCACACGCTTCTTGATTAGACCGGGGCTCGAGCCCGTGACCACCAAATACGGAGGATGTGGAAAGGTCAGGGAATGACCACCGCATATCCCCGGAGTGATATGACCTTAGTTGCTAATGCTCATAAAAATCAAATAACAGCAGCAACATCATCCATCTATGGAGGTGGACCGGTTTAGCTTCGGCTTATGTCCAGTAGTAGTTCTCGCGAGTGATACCAGATGGCACCACAATCTGCCTTAGCCGCCACTCCGCCCTTTGGGTAAGTAGGTACCTTGGAGCAACTTTCACGATATTCATTTATTTTTATTAATTAATTTCTTATTATTGTTCTAATTTATTACTATTATTATACCAGTCTCCCAGTGTGATGCAGCCATGTTCCCTTCCACCAAGGCAGTATTCGAACCTGGGTTCATCAGGCTGATAGTCCAGTGTCGTAACCACTGGGCCATCGTGGGGCATGGGGAGAAGGACTCCGTGAAAAAAAAAGTAGTTCCAAAATCTTCTGATAAGGGATAAGAGAAAAGACATGACAAAGTACCAACAAATAAATAATTAAGACAAACCTTAATGAAATTACAAATTTTTATTTGTGCTCTTTGCAAAAAAACAGAAAAACTGAATTGCACTAAAGTTTTAAATCCAAACTAAAAAATAAGACACCTAAGAGAGCAGAAAATTTGCATAAATCTGAGTTAAAGTTAATTTAATTTTCCCAGCAGCAGAGAGCTATAAAGGAGCAACGCGAACATCGCAAGTGTGTATTCTGTAAGTTTACTGTTCACAACGTGCCTCTCTGCCTGGTTGCACTTTAATTGCAAAGTTCTTCTACATTAATGGATGTAATGCAGCAGCCGCTCTGCATGAATTTAGACGCTGTAAGTAGTTACATTGAATTCCTATGTCAGCTGTGGAAGTTAGAAGGATAATTAACAAATATGAGGAAACTAGTTGAGGAAACCTTTGTTGTTGAAGCCTGGAACAGGAAGGAAGCCTGTTTCACTTCAGGTAGTAGCAGCAGAAGCTGCAACAGCTGTCATCAACCAATCCATGGATACAGCTGCTGGAACTAGTAGCAGAGCACAGGGAGTAGCGAGGCAATTGGTTGTTCCATATTCCACGGTGTGGAAAATTTTTCGGAAACTAATCCACTATTATTCAGACAAGATCAGTTGCCAGCAGAAGCTGTAAAGAGATGATCCTGAAAAACGAATGGCATTTGCTCTAACGTTTTTGGCCAGAATGGAAGTGGACAATGCCTGGCTATGGAACATTCTATGGGGAGATAATGCCCATTTTTTTCTCGATGGGACTGTTAACACTCAAAACTGCTGAATATGAGCTTAAAAAGCACCGCATGCTAATCAGCAAATCCCATTGCACTCTCCAAAAATCACCATCTAGTGTTGTGTGATTTCAAATTTTGTCCTATGGCCGTACTTTTTTTTGAGGAATTGCACAAAGCTGGAGCAGCCACCTGTTCCGTTACAGTGCAAAGATATCATCACATGCTGAGCAATTTCATTATTCCTCAACATTATTCCTTCGTTATTCCAGAGGATGACTGGATGCAACAATTTTTATGCAAGATGGGGCTCCTCCTCCTCACATCGTACGACCAGTACAGCAGCTTCTCCGGCATTACTTTACTCCAGAAAGAGTCATTAGTAGTTTGTTTCCCATTGCATGGCCCACCATGTTTGCCTGAACTTACACTGTTTGATTTTTGGCTGTTGGGTCACCTCAAGGCCAACGTCTATTGAGGAAGTGTCCCTAACCTGGTTGTCGTCTTAAAGGACAACGTAACACAGCATGTTCGGAACATTACTCCAGAGATGTTGCATTCTGCAGTCAATCACACTGTGCAACAAACGCTGTTGGAACTGATATTGGGGTGACATTCAAGTCAAGTGGACCCAATTTCGGCGAAATCTGGATGGTTTGTGACATACAAATTCTCTGCTTGCACCTTCACGATGGTGGGACTTTTAGTAATCCTGGGTATAACCTCCATGCACAAGCACACTGTGGGTGACCACCCAGATGTGTGTGTGTAAACAGGAATGGAGGAATACCACTCCTGTGAGTTACCAGGCAATACTAGGTTGTAGATGACTCTCATCAACCAGTGAAATACCAGCCCTTTGCTTATTGGAGGCTTGAAGTGGTGGAGTCCATGTTTAGTCTCCAGAGCTAAGTTCTGGTCAACCCTTCCACTTCTCTTCCATCATGCAGTATGGCTGATGACTTCTGAGGTTATGATGAACATCATGATGAGATCCAATCTTCCTTACATTTCGAGGGTACAGCTCTAAAACGGTGTTCGCAGGCCCGCCGCTAGTTAGTACACCGGACCGAACCTATTGGTAGGAGGCTTCCGGATCAGCTAGAACTTCAATTCTTTCTAAAGTAATGGAGAAATCAATTAACCACCAACTCTTAAACTGCCTAGAATCTTTCTGTCTGATCAATAATTGCCAGTGTCGATCCATTGGTGATATTCTGGCTTATGTTACCCATTTATGGACAAATTCAATGGAAAAGTTCGGTGAAACCCAAGCAGTTGCTCTTGACATCTCAAAGGCTTTTGATCATGTTTGGCATAAAGGTCTTCTAAACAGGCTTCTATCTTATGGTTTACCAACTGTTTTTTATAATTGGTTATCCAGTTTTCTCTCTGACCGCTCACTGAGTGTGACGGTAGATGGCTCTGTTTCTTCTAACTTCTCCATTAATGCCGGTGTCCCCCAAGGTTCAGTTCTTTTCCCCACTCTTTTCCTCTTGTATATTAATGACTTTCTTCCATTGATTGGAAATCCTATCCATAGTTTTGCCGATGATAGCACATTACATTCCACTTTCTATTTTAAGAAAACTTGCCCTGCTCAATCAGCTTCAACTTCTCACATATCCACTACCAATTCATTAAATCCCGATCTCCAGGTAATTCTCCAGTGGGGCAAAGACAACTTTGTTGATTTCAATCCTTCTAAAACTCAATCTTGTCTTATATCTCACAAAAAGGATTCTTCTGCTCCTATGCTTATCTTTGGTGACACTCCAATTTCTAGGCAAAATGATATATCTCTTTTGGGGATTACCCTGACTTCTAATCTCTCTCGGCACCAGCACATTACAAATATTGCTTCTTCTGTATCTAATAAAACTGTGTTTTCTCTTTCGTTCTTGCCGTTACTTTTCTTCCAAACACTGTTCACTCTGTACAAATCTCAAATCCGCCCTATCATGGAATATTGTTACCACATCTGGGGTGGTGCCCCCAAAACCTCTCAGACTTCTAGATTCCATTCAGATGAGGGCAGTTAGGTTGGTTAATGACTCATCTCTAACAGTGTCTCTCCACTCTATTTCATATTTGTACTGTTTCTGGTGCATGCCTTTTCTACAGATAGTTCTATGGGCACTACTGTTCTTCTGAATTGGCTTCTATAATTCCCGCTCTCTCTTTCAAAACAGTCTGAACACGTGCCACCACCAGCCAACATCCATTTACTGTCCTACTTCAAACTCACAAACCAAATTTTCACCTTCCTCGTTTATTCATTCAACTGCCATTTTCTGGAACAAGCTTCCTTCATACGTATTTCCTGAAAATTACAGTCTACACAAGTTCAGGTCTAATGTCAACAAATATCTTCTTTTGTCTTCTCAACCTCCAACCCAAGCACGGTAATAAGTACTATAGGTTCTAATACCGCATGTTTGTGATGTTCATAAAATAGAAAACCAGCTCCACCATCAGTGACATTATCGACCGTCGGGAATAAACTGAGTAAGTTTGGAACTGTGAAACCATTTCCTCTGGCATTTTAGTTCAGTTTCTTTCTGTTTTTTTTTTTTTTTTTTGCAAAGAGCACAAATAAAAATTTTTAATTTCATTAAGGTTTGTCTTAGTTATTTATTTGTTGGTAGTTTGTCATGTCTTTCCTCTTGTACAGCGCCATATTATCTCCTATTATCAGATTTTGGATTTTTTTTTTTTTTTTTTTCACGGGGTCCTTCTCCCCATGTATTGAATAGTTTACTAATTTTGATGGCATTCTGCTTATTACTTAGAGCTATTGAGAGCTCTGAATAGGGATACTTTAATTATGGCCACCCTGTGTGTGTGTGTGTGTGTGTGTGTACACACACACACACACACAGGGTGGATGCGTTCCACGAAATTACTTCGTTAAGCGAAACTTCGTTTTCAGAGGTAAAAATACTATGGCCGGAATAGGGATACGTTCCTACGTAAAGAAAGTGAAAAGCTTTTTTTTTCGAACAAAGAAAAGTTTTATTAAATAAACAGTCAACTTACATACAAAGTGAAATCACATTTTAAAATATGAGTCTAAAGTTGATTGCTTATGCTTTTTTTCTCTTTCATTTAACAATTGCCTATAGGAGTTATTGCATTTAACACTGATCGCTTAACAATAAAACTTCTTCCTAAATCAGGATCATTTTCACTAAAAAAATTTAAAACGTTTTCAATGTCATTTTAAGCACATTTTTAAATCTTTGGTTAACACTTTTTCGGCAGGAACTTCTTTAACTTCGTCTTCATTACCTTTGTCTTCGTTGCTAACAAGGTTTTCTAAATCTTCCACTGAAAAACCATCATCTTCTGCATTCAGTAAATTTCTAACGTCCTCTTCATCGACATTTTCGAAACCTATTGATTGAGCCATCTGGATAACTTCATTTCTAATTTCTTGGATGTTATTTTCTTCTTCTAGTACAACTTCTGGCCATATTTTGCGCCAAACTCCATTTAAGCATTTCTTAGTGACTTCTTTCCAAGAACTATCAATGTTTTCAATTGCGTTTTTAATGGTGTAGTTTTTCCAAAAAGTTAACTGTCATTTCCTCTTTATCCTCTAGTTCAGTTAAATTGCTTAATGTTTTAAGCAGATAATAAGCTTTAAATGATGCTATTATTCCCTGATCCAATGGTTGAATCAGGGAAGTTGTGTTTGCTGGAAGAAACACAACTTTGACAGGAATGCATGTGTCCAACGTGTTAAGATCAGTAGGATGTCCCGGAGCATTGTCTAACAACAAAAGAGCTTTTTCTTCAAAGTTGTTTTTTTGACAATACCGTTTTACTTCAGGACAAAAGTGGTTAACAAACCAATCAGTAAATAACTCTTTGGTAACCCACGCTTTTCTATTTGCTTTCCATATTACAGGTAAATTCATTTTTATGTTACCTTTTAACGCCCTCGGATTTTCTGAATGGTAAACTAATAACAATTTTAATTTATAATCGCCAGAGGCATTTGATCCAAAGAGTAACGTTAAACGGTCTTTGGCTGCTTTGAACCCAGCAGCTGATTTTTCTTCAATAGAAATGAAGCTTTTTGTTGGTAGCCGTTTCCAGAACAAACCGCTTTCGTCAACACTGAACACCAAATTTGGTGGAAAATTTTCACGTTCAATTATTTCCTTTAGTTTTTCTGGAAACTTATTTGCAGCTTCTGTTAATTTTACACTATGAACTCTGGCCCGTTTTTTAAATTTCTCGAACCAACCACGAGAAGCCCCAAAGTTTCTGTAATTTCTTCAGTTTGTTTAGATTTCAGGTGATTAAACTGGAATATTTTTTTATGTTAAATGGGGCTTGAAATTGCGGACTTCGTTATATCGAAACTTTGTTATCAGAGGTAACGTTAACCGAGGTATGCCTGTATATATATATATATATATATTTTTTTTTTTTTTTTTTTTTTTAATGTTAAAAATAGAATATTCAGCTTATTTAGTGGTGTTGGCTATTCAAGAAAATATGTTATTTCTAGTTTTTGTATCTCAGCTTGATATGATATTCTTAAACAAATTAAAAACAAAAGTGATTTAAAAAAAAGCAAAATTTGAGTTTCAATATATTTTTAATTTTTTTCATGAGTACTTTTTGCTTTTAGATATCCAGCTGTTGATAAATTCGGAAATAAAAGAAAATCTTGTTGCTAAAGTAAGTATAAAATTGATGGTTATGCTGATAATTGATCTGATAACTATATATGGATATGTGTAACTAGGTGAGTGCAGTAGTAGTAGCAACCAGCCTGTACAAAAAGTAGCGGCAATAAATTGATTAAATTACCTAAATTTTATAATAAGGAATATATATATATCTTCTTTATTATAAGGCAAAATAGAAATATTTCCTTCTGTCAGATCTCAGAGGCCTAGTGTAGTTAGGGATGCATGCTACTGATGCTGGTCATTAGTAATTCATTGGTATTGGTTGACCACAAAGCAATTGAAAAACTTATTGTGTGCCACCTAATAATTTTATTTCATTTATTTCTTAGTATCTATTTTAAAATAAAAAATCCAACTCTTACTTAATAGGGTAATTGCAACTGTTTATTATTTATTATTTCATCAATGTTTGATTTGCGTTTGAGCATGCCAATATATTTTTTATATTATCCCTTGGTCAGGTTTGATCATTTCTTGGGTTTTATGATATTCATTGTTGAAAATGATTGTTCACAAATATATATAGAATAAAATGTGCATGAATACTGGAGAACCAGTTTGCATAAATTTGGATATTCATTCATAAGAAGAAATTTCCAAAAATCAATATAATTTGACTTGCAGGAGTAGAAATTATTTCTTTATATTTGCTGCACAGTGCAGTGTGGTTCTGGAGATCAAGAATTTCAGTTTGAATTTCTGCTGGATTCCTGTTGAGATTAGTAATTTCTATTGCTAAAGGGTTTAGTATAGTTAAATTGTATTTTGTCTTCTTGAAAGTCTTCAAATCTCACTTCAAACGAAGTTTTCAAAATGTTCACTAAATTTTTATACTTTTCAGGATTTGCTACTTACATTTTAAATTTGTTACATATGATTGAAATGAGGCAAATGATTTTGGGCAAAATGTTTTGAAAAAAAGCTGAAGTTTTGCTTTGAACAACATTATTGCATTGCACATAGTAGGAAATACATTACCTCGCAATTGCAAATGATGGTTGTTCAAATAGCCCTTGAATATCATCTGAAACATTTAACTGAAAGCAAGATCCCACAAACATGTTTCATTCTACAGATTTTAAAACATTGTTTCTTAGGTTCTAAAATCTTTCACGTGCCTTCCCTTTGATAACCAATGAACATTACAATGCATAAATAACTCATTATTATCACCTGCGTCTGGGTTTTCAAAAATTTAATTGTGAAATTTACATTGTTTTTATGCCCAGGATTGGATTCTATTGTATAAATTCTATTTATGCAGTGGACACAAGGGGCAAATTGATTGAAGAATTTTTGAACAATAATGATCTAAATTTACTAAACTTTGGTTCTCTTACTTATCTACAGGATCTACTCCTGAAGTTGATGTATCAATCTGTTCACCATCCATCTTTCCATTCATAACATGGTCAGTGTTTACCGATACCTTTAATAGCAATCATTTTCCTATTATTTGCTCATTACAAATAGGGGTAACTCCAAATCCTGATCAACCAAAATGCTCTTCTCCGAAAATGCCTTTCCTTCTTCCTGGCACCATTCTTTCATTATCGCCATACCAAAACCAGGCAAAGATCCTTCCCTGGTTCAAAATTATAGATGCATATCTCTCACAAGCTGCTTGGGAAAAACTTTCAAAAGAATGGTACATTCAAGGCTCACTTGGATCCTAGAGTCACAGAATCTCCTGCCAGATCATCAGTATCACTTTTGGAAAAACAGTCAACCCTACATGTGCTCATCAAGGCCAAATCTCATATCTGCAATGTCTTTGTCAGAAAACAACATTAGTCATGGCCAACTTAGATCTTTAAATGGCATTTGACACTGCCTGGCATCATGGGATCATTATGGATCTTTGCCATCTGGGGCTTTAGGGCCCATTTGCTTAAAATAATTCAAAATTTCCTGCAGTTTTGCACTTTTCAGCTAAGATATAAAAACTTATTCTCTGCTTCTCACATTCAGGAAGAAGCAGTCCTGCAGGGATCAATATTTAGTTCAACACTTTTTTTTTTTTTTTTTTCAATCAGAGTTCGCAGCATGACAGAAGACATCCCAAAAACTGTTGAGACTTATATGTATGCAGATGACCTTACCATTTCCAGTCAGTCTCAAAGTATTGATACCATCGAACAGCAGCTCCAACTTGCCTTAACTAAAATAGAATCCTGGACTTTGCAGAATGGTTACCAGCTATTAGAAAAGAAATGCACTGCCACTTACTTTTGCAAGCGTTGGTCCCTCCATCGTGATCCTGAATTGCAAATAAACCATACCCCAATACAGTTTGTTACCACTGTTAGATTTCTTCGATTCTTACCCAGTGAGAGTCCCAGTATTGCTGCTGGGGCATTTAGAACTTCCCCTGTCCAGAGTGTATACATGAAGCAGGTAAACCACCACTGTCCCAGCGATGAAGACATTTGTCATTAAAATATACAGTTGATACTGGTTATTTGGGACACGTCAGGAGTAGTGCATTTTTGCCTGATTAAGCAGCTGCCCCAATTATATGAAGTTTCACGTAAATAGTTAAAAATACAATGAACATCCGCTCTACAATTGGTTCACTGTACAATCAAATCACATTACGAAGGACTCACAATAGTAAAGTACCATTCACTATATGATGTGTAGTAAGTGCAGTCTTTGTGATCATATTTGTGAATTGAATTTTAATTCTATTAAACAGCGATTCTAATTAGTGAAAGTAGGAGGAATATTATCCACAGGCTATAAAAGTAAACATATATTAAGCACAAATTATTTATTATTACCTTTATTACCTTACCAATTAAAAAATTAAATGATACGTGAAAACCGGAAGAATATATGTGATAATCGGAATAATTAATTTGTACTGTAATATGTACATACTAACTAGTTACCATTTCTGTTCACTGACATTTGTGGGTGGGGGTTAAAATTTAAAACAGTAAAAAGATAAGCAATCAATAACAAAGAACACAGCACACAGAGATTGTAAATAACACGATATACACAAGTGAGATCGGAGTAACAAGTTGCAAAGCTTTAAAAATAGGAACGAAGAGAAGATTCTGAAAATTAATTTTTTTTATATGATTGAAGATTTCATGGAAGTGTAAACGCATTTCACCATAATAATCCACAGAATTCCAACTGCCAGTATTATCGCAAATTCGGTAAGATCGAGTTTACTATCCATTTATGATAGATTGCACTAACAGAAAAGCCCAATAAACAGGTTTTTTGTTGGGCTTTTGGGTTGCTAATTGTTTTCATTGTTTTATGGTTGTGACCTCCACAAATTTGACCAAACACGTGGTACGGTCAGAGACAATCGTAGGGTGATCTCCAGTGCTGCGGTCTCCTGTCCCGATTAAGTGAAGTAAATCCTGGCTGTTTTCTCGATTGGGTTCTGTTTTTTAAGATTTGCCCCAAATAAACGATTGCCCTGATTACCCGGTGGCCCAAATAACCGGAATCCACTGTACTTTTAAATCTGAAATTATTGCCAGACAACCGTACATGGATATCCATCTTCAAGGCATGATGGGAAAGTATAACATCTGTTATACTGCCAGCCATCCATTTGGTATTCATGTCCAAGTGCTGGTCAGAGAACTTGATTACATGGTAGACACTATTGCCCAGTCACCAATGCAACTACTTCCATCCTGGCATGCTCGATCTCCTTTGTGTGACTTCCCTGTCAAAAACTGGGGTAAGGCCACCACTCCACTTTCTGTCTACCAACAACTATGTTGCCCACTACTGTGACTTCTTGCCTGTCTTTATTGATGGCTCATAGTCATCTGTCAGATCTGCTGCCATCTTCCCAGATCACACCATATCTGGGAAGATTCCCAGGGTGTTCAACATATATACAGCTCAGTTGTATTCTATATAATTAGAATTGGACCACATTAAAACTCACCTGATCAACCACCACATTCTCTTTCTGAATGTTCATTAGACATTCGTTTCTTTTGGATTCCAGGCCACATTGGGATCAAGGTGAATGAACTGGCAGATACTGCAGCAAGATCACCAGAACCCCACACTCTTGTTGCCTGTTAGTCCCCCCCCCCACCCCATAGACTACAGCACTGTAGACAGTTTTACATTATTTCACTATATTCCAAACCAGGTGAAGGTATAAATCCAGCTATTGAATACCTACAAGCTGTCATAGACTTCCTACCTACTGCAAATATCATAGTGTGTGCTGATGCCAACTGCCAGTCAGCCTTATGGTAAACAGTTGTCTCTAATGTACGCTTTAAAACTGAAATCTCTGCCAGACCATCCTACATTGCCATTCGTTTTTGAGCCACGATGGGAAAATTTGTACAACACCCGTAAGACTGCCAATCGTCCTTTTGGTATTCGTCTCCAAGAGCTACTCAAAGAACTTAAGATCAAGGTAGACAAGGTTGCCCAAACACCAAAGCGCAACCCCTTCCACCCTGGCATGCTCATGTTCCAGCATGTGACTTGTCCCTTAGAAATTGGGTAAAGTCGGACACTCCATCATCTGTCTACCTGCAGCTTTATTCAATAGAACTAGCTGAACATTCTGACTTCATGCCAGTTTACACAGACGGTTCGAAGTCGGAATCATATGTGGGATCTGCTGCTGTCTTTACAGACACCACTACATCGGAGCAGATTCTCTCTGAATGCAGCATATTTACTGCAGAGCTGCACGCTATAGAGTTAGCCTTGGATTACATTGTAAATGCCAATACCAATGGTTCATTTTATATTCCGACTCTCTCAGCATGTTACAGGCTTTAATAACTGTGAGATATAATCCTCATCCGGTTCTGTCTTGCATTCAGCAGAAGATTCACTTTCTTCATGAACGTGAATATGATATCCACTTCTGCTGGATTCCCAGCAGAAGCGGATATCATATTGGGATTAGGGGAAATGATTTGGCTGGCACTGCAACCAAATCAGCAATTCCCAGTAATAATCGCCGCCTGTCAGTCCCCCTATACAGACTACAGGCAAATAATACACCAAAAGATACTCTACCAATGGCAGGATTCACGGAATAGACAGACTACGAATAAATTATATCGTATAAAGCCTGTAATTGAACCATGGCACTCTGGTCTGCACAGGAATCGTAAGGAGGAAGTTGTTCTTGCCCGGACCTGCATAGGACATAGTCATTTGACTCATTCGTTTTTGCTGAGAGCTGATGATCCTCCTATGTGTGAGTTCTGTGGCACAATTTTATCAATCAGACACATTTTATTGACTGTCCAGATTTTAGCAATATCTGTTTTACCGCTTTTAATCATCTGACTGAGCCGTATACACTCAGTCAGATTTTATCCGACAATGACAGTGTGTCTGCTGTTTTTAGCTATTTTAAATCAATAAAGGTTTTTACTTGTATTTAAAATTTACATGTTATTGTTATTTCTTTATTGATTTATCTTTTCTACATTTTATACCTTTGTTATTTTATATCTTGACATGGTGACCTAAGTAATTAGGTCAGTGAAATTTAAATTTTTATATATCACCTGGTTTTGGTACATTATAGCCTTAGTTGCTAATGCGCCAATAAAACCCAACAACCCACCAACCAACCAGCCTTATGGTATAGGCATATGGAAGACAGAGCAGACACACACACACACACACTGGCTAGATATTTCGGACTATATAGCCACCTCACCCTTTCAAGTGCTAACCCAACCAAATAATCTCCCAACTTTTAGCAGTACCATGTGGGAGAGTGACATTGATGTTAATCTTGCCACCAGTTCAATAGCTCATAAAATTACAAAATGGTGTGTCCAGCCAGTCTAGATCACATCAGATAAAAGAGCCATCAACTTCAAACTAAACAGGCAATTACAAACACCCCAACACTCCTTGTTGGATATTAAAAGGTATATTGCAGAACACAACTGCAAAAACAGGAAAATGAGTGATCCAGATCAGGCAACTGTAGCCCAGACAAGCAAAACTGACTATGGCAAACATTTTTAAAAAAACAGCAGACCTGTCTGTCCCATGGGAAAAAAAAAGAGGAAGCAAGCAGTCCCTTGGTGGCATCCTGAACTGACTGTACTTATGAGAAGGGTACACCAAGCAAGGAGAAATTTTCAAAGAGCCAGAACATCTTGGCCACAAAATGTGGTGGATGCACTGAGAGATTCTTATAGAACTCTCAGGAATCAGTATACAGCCCTTATAAGGGACAAGAAAAAGGAATGCTGGAGTCAATTGTTGGGAACTACTGGAAACAATAACCCTTGGGAAGTTGTTTGCAGAAGTGACTGACAAGCTGTCAAGAGGAGATGTCTTAGAAGCTACTCTCAAACCAGATGGTACCCCAACCCAGTGTTGGGCGGACTTTGTAAATTACATCCTAGACAGTATTATTCAGACTGAAACTGGGGATCATTCCTCCAACCAGCTAGACATTATAAAAGAAAACATGAAAGTGACAATGCCAATATTGAACCTCTGTTTACTGTATAAGAGTTAGTGCTATTTCTATCTAAATCAATAACAATAAATGCCCACTTAGAGGTTGAGATTATCAAAAAATTAGTAGAAATAACACCAGATAAATTGATAACCCTATATAATAACTGTATGATAGAAGATATATTCCCAAAAATATGGAAAAAAGCTACATTAAGATTAATTCTCAAAAACCCCAAGAAACTCCCTACTGATCCCAAATCATATAGACCAATAGTCTTGCTCCCTCTACTAGAAAAATATACAAAAGGCTAATATATAGCAGATTAGCCCAATACTACACAGAAGCAGATTTACATTCCAACAATCAATATGGTTTTAAACAGCACAACTCTACAGAGGATGCCATGCACCATCTACTGACAACAGTTAAAAACTCAGAGGAGAAATATATGCTCTGGGTCAATTGACTCACCCTGGTGGCCTAATGTCCTTATGAGCTGCCAGGCAAATTCCCCACAAAACCTATATAAGGTGATAAACAGCTAGCTACCTTACAGACAGAGGTATCTCAGTGTGCACAAGGTTCCAGGAATGGAAACGCCCTGTGAATAAAGGCTGCCCACAGGGTTCAAACCTTAGCCCTTTCTTCTGGAACGTTGTTCTGGACGAATTTCTGG
Organism: Mastigoproctus giganteus; assembly: GCF_048544385.1. NCBI lineage: Eukaryota > Metazoa > Arthropoda > Arachnida > Uropygi > Thelyphonidae > Mastigoproctus > Mastigoproctus giganteus. Next base: position 141,560,236 of record NC_143579.1, on the reverse strand, counting down.
CCTTGGATCTGAGCCATCTGGAAAGCCTGGCCTTTTCAGATGACATGATTTTCCTTGTAAAAGGTAACACGCGAGTGATTGTAGAGCAAAGATCAAATGCCTCCCCACAGCTGCAGGAGTGGGCACAAATGTACATTGGCAAAACATCGCCTGAAAAAACCAAACAAATACTAAAAGGCAATTTGGACATAAGAAGACATCCACAAATCAAAATTAACACAACTACTATAAAAATGGTAACAGAACTAAAATATCTTGGATTGGTCTTTGAGTCAAAATTAACTTTTTATCCCCATTTGATCTACTTGGTGAAGAAAGTGAGAAATTATGTAGATATGATTGCCAGGATCAGTCGAGCAGACTGGGGGGCTCAAAAGAAAGACCCTGGCAATCATATACCGTGCAATGTTCCTACCTGTTATCACCTATGGAGCTGGTGCATGGTTCACCCATCTGGCCATAGTAAGAAAGAGGAATAAATTAGAATTGATACAAAGGACAATACTTTTCACCATTACCAGAGCATATTGCACAGAGAGCACACTTGCTCTACAGTTGCTGGCCAGAGCTCTCCCACTTTACCTAGAAGTAGCCAAAAGAGGATTATATTATAGACTTAAAAAGGGCATACTCACAGAATTTCTGGTGATACCCTTGATACAGCGAACACCTTCAACACTGAAAAAAAAAGAATAGTCACAAAGCTCCATAAGCTATGGCAAACAAAGTGGGAGCAGGAAACCAGAGGTTTAGTTACCAAAAGGTTTCTGCTACTGGTGGCAATGGTTAGCCCAAAGCCAACTAAGTGGTATGGTCCTGGACTTTTTACAACATTCATATTGACAGGACACAGTTTCTAAAGGCAAAACTAACCTCATTAGGGATGAGTGGTGGCCCAAATTGCCCCTGTGGTGAGAGTGAAGATTGGGCACACATTCTATATGAATGTATAAATTATGACATCCACAGAACACAGCTAATAGCCCAGATTGGCCCTCTTTCCATGTGTGAACATCTGTTCATTATAGAAGAGGAAAATTATAAAGCCTTTTACTACCTTCACACAGAAAGTATTTGAAATGTGCAGAACTATTCAAAGAATGGAAATTCAGCCTCCCAGCAATAACACAATAATCAGTAGTTAAATTTGCCCACGTCTCCCACCACGCCCAGATGATAACTTAAAAACAGTCAGGACAGCAGTGTTCTGCACTCTGACAGAAACCTGACAGGCCAAAACCAGATTGACCTGGGTAGCCCCCAGAACTACCCTGCAATATGTAGGAAACTGGGGCCCCACACTAAATATGTAACCATGTAGGGGAGGGAGATGTACAGGCAGCCAGTGAAGCAGATTAGCTGAAAAATATCAGTAAGGTGGTAGCAAGTTTGTTTGTTTGGGTTTTTTGGCGCATTAGCAACTACGGCTATAATGCGCCAAGACTAGGTAATATTTAAATAATTTTTTTTTTTTTTTAAATTCTCGGTGGCCTAATTAGTAAGGCCACCATGTCCAGATATATGATAACATATATATTAAAAATAAATCAATAAAGAGGTAACAATAACATACATTTTAAATACAATTAAAAACTTTTATTGATTTAAAATAGCTAAAAACAGCAGACACGTTGTCATTGTCGGATAAAATCTGACTGAGTGTATACGGCTCAGTCAGATGGTTAAAAGCGGTAAAACGGATATTACTAAAATCTGGACAGTCAATTAAAAGGTGTCTAATCGTTAAAATTGTGCCACAGGACACACACACATAGGAGGGTCATCAGCCCTCATTGGTAGCAAGGGGTTGCAATGTAGAATGAAAGAAGAATGGATGAATGAATGAGAATAAAAGAGAACATGAATAGTCTGGTCACTGAGTGAAAGATTGAATTAGGAATTATGGTAAAAAGGGAATAAATGTCATTTTTGGTGAAAGAAACAGTGACCCAACATGAACGAAAGAGAATGAATGAGTGTTATATGGTGAATGGGAATGAGTGGAAGACCAAATGTAATTGGCTGAAAGAATACAAAGTTAATAATAATTTACATCATTTGATATATATACTAACAAACATTTACTAACAATGCAAACACCCTCACTGCATTCTCCCCTGGCCTGCAAAAAACTTGAAAACTTGCTGCTAAGGCCTACACCACAACTGAAGAATAACAGTAAGATGAGGTGCCCAGAGAGTGCAGTATAGAAAGCAAGAGTCGAACAAATGAAATGAAAGCCTGAAGAATGAATGAGTGTAAGTGTGTGAGAAAAAGAATACAAACAAATGTTACAGTTAAGTACCCACTAACCCTAGCTTTAATCTTTTATATTCTTTCTTATTTAGCTTGATTATTAAGCATTGGTATTTAAATTTACATTACACGCCATTTCATCCCCCCCTGGTGTGTGAGACAAAAGATGAATGAGTGAGTGAAAAAAAATAATTATTACTATGAACTATAAGAAAAAAGTTTAAATATAGAATGCAAGTAGAGTGAGAATGCGGATTATCAATGAAGTAAATATGTTCCCCCCCCCGCGGGGCAAGGGGGATTATTCCCTCCATTCGCCTGGTGTGTTCTCCACTGCTAGCTAACATATCCCATCCCCCAGAGTGGCATGGGCAGTTTAACCTTCCTACCAGAGTCAGCACTACATGGACCGATGGAGACTTACTGCTGCTTTGCTGCCAACATACCACATGGCGATCTGAACTGGGTACTCAAACCTGGCTTCCTTTAAAACCCCATCCACGGGCAGGGGGCGAGGGGACTGGTGTCTGTCTTCTACTCCCCTGCCTGTCTCCTCCCCCATACTTCACCTGGTGGGGTTCATTCATACTGACTTCTTTGGAGGTGCCTACTCTATCATCCCCATCCTTCTACCTGTTTCCCTTCAGCCTTTCCCCCCACTCTAACTAAACTGACTGAGTAAACCCCTAACAATGGCCCCAAATTCTAATCAACATCTAAAAATTCAACCGCTTTCTCATAAACCTCTTCGAGCCTTTCCAAATTCTAGTGTTCACACCCCCTTTTATAGGTCTTGCCACCGAAATCCCCGAAAAATAGGTAGCAGGGCCTGCTGGAGTACTTAAATAATCTACTGGGTGCCTGACCTGACTCCATGTGAAAAAGTGTGGGCAACGATGAGGGAGATGGCTAAATGGTCTTTGAAACAACAGAACAAATCACTCCTCACACACTTTTTAAATCTCTGGCTTTCACAGAGTTCTGTATCATAGAAACAGAGTACACCACGTTGAGATGGGGGAACCCCTGGTGCTGTCAGACAACGAACACTTTTTACACTATACAGACTACAGGCAGGTGTTACAACTTACATTACTCTCCCAATGGCAATGAACTTGGCATGGTCAGATCACAAACAAGCTGTATCAGATAAAATCTGTAATCTGACACTGGCAGTCTAGTCTAGTCTGCATAGGAACTGCAGAGGAATTTGTTCTAGCTTGCCTCTGCATGTGACACAGTCATCTGATGTATTTATTCCTGCTGGATGCAAAAGACTTTCCCATGTGTGAGAAATGTGGCTTGTTTTTAACCATTCATATTTTAAATGAATGATTAAAAACTTTCCTAAAGTTGTCCACATTATAGATACGAACATATATTACATTTTAGTCGTCTGGTTGAGTGTTATACACTCAGTCAGATGTTATCTGATAATGACCACGTGTAATCTCTTTTTAGTATTTTATAATCAATTAACATTTATACTCATATTTTAAAATTTACATTTTTATTGTCATATTTTATGTCACTATATACTTTGTTTTGGTCAGGTAGCACTGGGGATTTCACCCAACTCTTCGCTGTTATTTAGTGTAGAATAGAATACTTTGTATGAAGCCAGTGTGTCTTTTATGAGGTATTAGTGTGGGCTATGTTGTTCTTCTGGCCACTTAACCTGTGGAGAGCCACCAACTCGTAGTATCCATCACTGCCACGATGAAGCAGGCCTGGACCATAGGAGCTTCTGGTGGGACAAACCCTGGGGTAGCCTAGACTGTTAGGGAGAGCTCAAAAAAGTAAAAAATAAAATTTTATTGGTAATGAAATATGGGGAGTTTTTTTTTTATGTAAACCCCTAACACGAGAGGTATTAGAACCTATAGTACTTAGTACTGTGCTTGGGTTAGAGGTTGAGAAGACGAAAGAAGATATTTGTTGACATTGGACTTGAACTTCTGTAGACTGCAATTTTCACAAAATACCTATGAAGGAAGGTTGTTCCAGAAAACGACAGTTGAATGAATAAACGAGGAAGATGAAAAGTTGGTTCTGTGAGTTTGAAGTTGGACAGTAAGTGGATGTTGCCTGGTGGCACGTATATGGACCATTTTGAAAGAGAGAGCAGGAATTATAGAAGCCAATTCAGAAGAACAGTACCCATGGAAGTATCTCTAGAAGAGGCATGCAGCAGGAACAGTATGTCTATGACAGAGCGAGTGGAGAGACTCTGTTACAGATGAATCATTAATTAACCTAACTGCCCTCTTCTGAATGGAATCAAGAAGCCTGCGAGAGGTTTTGGGGACACCACCCCAGATGTGGGAACAATATTCCATGGCATGGCGGATTTGCGATTTATACAGGGTGAGCAGCTGTTTGGAAGAAAAGTAAAGCCAAGAGCGAAAGAGAAAACCAAGTTTTTTAGATGCGGAGGAAGCAATATTTGTAATGTGCTTGTGCCAAGAGAGATTAGAAGTCAGGGTAATCCCCAAAAGAGATATATCATTTTTCCTAGAAATCGGAATGTCACTAAAGATAAGCATAGGAGCAGAAGAATCCTTTTTGCGAGATATAAGACAAGACTGTGTTTTAGAAGGGTTGAAATCAACTAAGTTGTCTTTACCCCATTGGAGAATTACCTGAAGATCGGCATTTAAGGAATTGGTAGCAGATTTTCGAAAAGTTCAAGCTGATCGAGCAGAACAAGGTTTCTCAAAATAGAAAGTGGAATGTAATGTGCTATCATCGGTAAAACTATGGATAGGATTTCCAGTCAAATGGAAGAAGGTCATTAACATACAACAGCTCTTGACATCTCAAAGGCTTTTGATCGTGTTTGGCATAAAGGTCTTCTAAACAAGCTTCCATCTTATGGTTTGCCAACTGTTTTCAGTAATTGGTTATCCAGTTTTCTCACTGATCGCTCATTGAGGGTGATGGTAGATGGCTCTCTGTCCTCTAACTTCTCCACTAATGCCGGTGTCCCCCAAGGTTCAGTTCTTTTCCCCACTCTTTTCCTCTTGTATATCAATTACCTTCTTCCATTGACTGGAAATCCTATCCATAGTTTTGCCGATGATAGCACATTGCATTCAACTTTCCATTTTGAGAAACCTTGTCCTGCTCAATCAGCTTTAACTTCTTAAGTGACTTCTTAAGTTAAGACAACTTAGTTGATTTCAACCCTTCTAAAACTCAGTCTTGTCTTATATCTCGCAAAAAGGATTCTTCTGCTCTTATTTTAGTGACACTCCGATTTCTAGGCAAAATGATATATCTCTTTTGGGGATTACCCTGACTTCTAATCTCTCTTGGCACAAGCACATTACAAATATTGCTTCCTCTGCATCTAAAAAACTTGGTTTTCTCTTTCACTCTCGGCGTTATTTTTCTTCCAAACAGCTGCTCACTCTGTATAAATCACAAATCCGCCCTGCCATGGAATATTGTTCCCACATCTGGGGTGGTGCCCCCAAAACCTCTCTCAGGCTTCTTGATTCCATTCAGAAGAGGGCAGTTAGGTTAATTAATGATTCATCTGTAACAGAGTTTCTCCACTCGCTTTCACATAGACGCACTGTTTCTGCTGCATGCCTCTTCTACAGATACTTCCATGGGCACTGTTCTTCTGAATTGGCTTCTATAATTCCCGCTCTCTCTTTCAAAACAGTCCGAACCCGTGCCGCCACCAGCCAACATCCATTTACTGTCCAACTTCAAACCCACAGAACCAACTTTTCATCTTCCTCATTTATTCATTCAACTGCCATTTTCTGGAACAACCTTCCTTCATATGTATTTTCTGAAAATTACAATCTACAGAAGTTCAAGTCCAATGTCAACAAATATCTTCTTTCGTCTTCTCAACATCCAACCCAAGCACGGTACTAAGTACTATAGGTTCTAATACCTCTCGTGTTTGGGGTTCACATCAAAAAAAAAAAAAAAAAGAGGAAAAGAGTGGGGAAAAGAACTGAACCTTGGGGGACACCGGCATTAATGGAGAAGTTAGAAGACAGAGAGCCATCAACCATCACCCTCAGTGAGCGATCAGAGAGAAAACTGGATAACCAATTACTAAAAACAGTTGGCAATCCATAAGATGGAAGCTTGTTTAGAAGACCTTTATGCCAAACACGATTGAAAGCCGTTGAGATGTCAAGAGCAACTACTTGTGTTTCCCTGAACCTTTCCATTCAATTAGTCCATAAATGGGTAACATAAGCAAGAATATCACCAGTGGCTCGACACTGAAGGAATCCAAACTGGTGATCGTTGATCAGACGGAAGGTTTCTAGGTAGTTTAAGAGTTGGCGGTTAATTGATTTCTCCATTACTTTAGAAAGAGTAGAAGTAATTGCAATGGGACGATAATTGGATGGGAGGGATATGTCACCCTTTTTAGGAACTGGCTGGATATGAGCAATTTCCAAGCAGAAGGAAAAACACCTTTGGAATAAGAAAGTGAAAAAAGGTGGCAAAGAATAGGAGTAAGTTCAGGAGCACAGGTTTTGAGAACAAGTGGAGAAATACCATTGGGACCTGGAGCTTTCTTTGCATCAAGATTCGTCAAAATCCTTCTGACATCCTTTTGACGGAAGACCACAGGAGGCATTGAATGGAGTGTGTTGGGAATGGTGGGAGGTGTTTTACCAAGATCATTAATACATGAGCTTGAAGAAAAATGGGATGCTAGCAGGTCAGCTTTATTCTTGGCTGAAGGGACAACAGAACCATTTGGTTTGGACAGAGGTGGAAGCAGAGATGGGCAAAAGTTGCGGCCAATAGCTTTGCCAAGAGACAAGAATGCTCGGCTACCATTAGGGCAAGAAGCAAGTTTTCTACTCTTAGCCTGTTCAAACTCTAGTTTGGACTAATTAATAACTGCTTTACAATTGTTGTGAGCTTTGGTGTAGGCAGAAAATGAAATGGAAAATTAGAAGCAAGCCAATTACGATATGCAACATTCTTCTTTTGAACAGCCTTAGCACATTTATTGAAAAACCAAGGTTTAGTTAAAGGACAAGATTTTAAAGTGGAGTGTGGGATAAAGCATTCCATTCCTGCAAGAATAATTTCACTGACACGATCTGAGCAAACGTTGACATCAGAAGTTTTGAAACAGTAATCTGACCAAGCGAAAGAAGAAAAGAACTCTCGCAGGTCATCCCATTTTGCATTCTTGTAATGCCAAACAACACTAGGTTGGGAATAGCCAAGAGATAAAGGTTCCATTGGAGAAGAGACAATCACCAAGTTGTGATCTGAAGTGCCTAAAGGACCTCCTCACTTCGACCGTGTACTTAGAAGGGTTGTTTGTGAGAAAAATATCAAGTATATTAACTGTATTGTTAGGATTGTCCGGTATTCTTGTAGGTAAATGAACAATCTGTGCTAGGTCATAAGTAATTGCAAAAGCCTCAGCATCTCGACCTGCTGGGTCGGTGTGACTAGAAAACGGAAGCCAGCTGGAAATGTGAACATTAAAATCACCAAGGAAAATTACCTCACTGTTAGCAAAGTTGGACTGGAGAAAGTCAAGTTGCAAAGGAAGGAACTCAAAGAGCTCCAAGTGATTAGCGGAGTTGGGAGAACGGTAGAGAAAACAGATAAATTTGACGGAAGGAGATAGAGAGATTTTAACCCAGAGAAGATCAAAGAGAGGAGATTCCAAATTGCCAAATTTCTGAAAGGGAATATCAGAATGGACATATGTACAAGTGCCACCTTTGAGGCGAAAGGAATCATACAACGAATAATTTGGGCATCTGAGATGATCAGTAGTTGAATCAACCGATAACTGAGATTCTGTCAGAAAAAGTATACGTGGTGTGGCAGGCGGCAAGTGGAAATGGACATCGTTGAGATTAGAATTGAGACCACGTATATTTGTGAAATGAATTAGGAAGTTCTTGGGAGGTTTAGATCTTTTCGCAGATAAGCTTGCTCTATCAGTTTGACAATTCATGGTGTATTCAATAGTAAGAAAAAGTGGGTGAGACATGCTGTATGAAGTAATGAAATTTTTGGATATGTTAGGGCAAGAATATATCCAGATCCTTGACATAACGTGGCCTCGACAATGCTCCCCGCATACACAGTACTCGGACTCCCTCCAGTCACTATCTGGCAGAGTTGAGGTAACAAGATTATACACTAGCTGATCCGGAAGCCTCCTAGAGAGTTACCAATAGGTTCGGTCCGGTGTACTAACTAGCAGCCAGCCTGCGAACACCGTTTTAGAGCTGTACCCTCAAAATGTAAGGAATATTGGATCTCGCCACAATGTTCATCATAACCTCAAAAGTCATCAATCATACTGCATGATGGAAGAGATACGGAATGGTTGACCGTAACTTAGCTCTAGAGACTAAACATGGGTTCCACCACTTCAAGCCTCCAATAAGCAAAGTGGTGGTATTTCACCTGTTGATAAGAGTCATCTACCACCTAGTACTGCCTGGTAACATATAGGGGCGGCGTTCCTCCATGTGGTGTGGGCGCCACACCTCAACCCCTGCTTACGTTGGTTCACACCTGGGTGGTCACTCACCATGTACTTGTGCATGGAGGTTATACTCAGGATTACTAACTGTCCTACCATCGTGAAGGTGCAACCAGAGGATTTGGGTGTCACAGACTGTCTGGACTTTGCCGTAATTGGGTCCACTTGACTTGAGTGTCACCCCGAATATCAGTTCCATCAGCATTTTAGACTCCCAGGTAGCAAGTGCAGCTTGTCCGGCAAATCGGAGAGAATGTCTGTGACAACCTCAAGGACCTCAAGGAGTTAGACCAATGTGGGATGAGAAGAGGGGGCTGAAGCAAAGGAACATACCTGGTTGGAATGGTGTGACAGTGAAGGGTTCCCTGGAACAGGAAGCCCATTCTGTTCTGGGGGGAAGTGAAAGAGTGTGCTCTTGTTACCTAAAGTGGGGGTGAGATACAACCACCCCAGGTGGTAGGAATGAAAGAACGTAGCATAGTGTAAGCATGGATGACCTTGTGATCCATAAGGTTCCCATGGCCATCCATCTATCGGGTGGAGAAGCTAGAATAGTACAATCAATTAATATCATTTGTTCATCATTATCTCACACATACCATTTTTGTTTTGTACTTTTTTTTTTTTTTTTTTTTGTTCTGTTCTTCCATTGTTCTCATTCACACCAGCGAATATGCAGTCAATTTAAACCAAAGCAATAATTAAGCAATTAAACAAGGAAATAATTTAAAGTAACCTCTCACTGATTTAAATGGCATGCTAATAATCATAATTAGGAGAATATTTATCTATATATCTAAATCAGTCCAAACTAAAGTTTGAACAGGCTAAGAGTAGAAAACTTGCTTCATGCCCTAATGGTGGCCGAGCATTCTGGTCTCTTGCCAAAGCTATTGGCCGCAACTTTTGCCCATCTCTGCTCCCACCTCTGTCCAAACCAGATGGTTCTGTTGTCACTTCAGCCAAGGATAAAGCTGACCTGCTAGCATCCCATTTTTCTTCCAGCTCATGTATTAATGATCTTGGTAAAACACCTCCCACCATTCCCAACACACTCCATTCAATGGCTCCTGTGGTCTTCCGTCAAAAGGATATCAGAAGGATTTTGATGAATCTCGATGCTAAGAAAGCTTCAGGTCCTGATGGTATTTCTCCACTTGTTCTCAAAACCTGTGCTCCTGAACTTACTTCTTTGCCGCCTTTTTTCACTTTCTTATTCTAAAGGTGTTTTTCCTTCTGCTTGGAAATTTGCTCATATCCAGCCAGTTCCTAAAAAGGGTGACAAATCCCTCCCATCCAATTATCGTCCCATTGCAATTACTTCTACTCTTTCTGAAGTAATGGATAAATCAATTAACCGCCAACTCTTAAACTACCTAGAAACCTTCCGTCTGATCAACGATCGCCAGTATGGATTCCGTCAGTGTCGATCCACTGGTGATATTCTGGCTTATGTTACCCATTTATGGACTAATTCAATGGAAAGGTTCGGTGAAACACAAGTATTTGCTCTTGACATCTTAAAGGCTTTTGATCGTGTTTGGCATAAAGGTCTTCTAAACAAGCTTCGATCTTATGGTTTGCCAACTGTTTTTAGTAATTAGTTATCCAGTTTTCTCTCTGATCGCTCACTGAGGGTGACGGTAGATGGCTCTCTGTCTTCTAACTTCTCCATTAATGCCGGTGTCCCCCAAGGTTCAGTACTTTCCCCCACTCTTTTCCTCTTGTATATCAATGACCTTCTTCCATTGACTGGAAATCCTATCCATAGTTTTGCCGATGATAGCACATTGCATTCAACTTTCCATTTTGAGAAACCTTGTCCTGCTCAATCCGCTTCAACTTCTCTCGAAAATCTGCTACCAATTCCTTAAATGCCGATCTTCAGGTAATTCTCCAGTGGGGCAAAGACAACTTAGTTGATTTCAACCCTTCTAAAACTCAGTCTTGTCTTATATCTCGCTGAAAAGATTTTTCTGCTCCTATGCTTATCTTTAGTGACACTCCAATTTCTAGGCAAAAGGATATATCTCTTTTGGGGATTACCATGACTTCTAATCTCTCTTGGCACAAGCACATTACAAATATTGCTTCCTCTGCATCTAAAAAACTTGGTTTTCTCTTTCGCTCTCGGCGTTACTTTTCTTCCAAACAGCTGCTCACTCTGTATAAATCACAAATCTGCCCTGCCATGGAATATTGTTCCCACATCTGGGGTGGTGCCCCCAAAACCTCTCTCAGGCTTCTTGATTCCATTCAGAAGAGGGCAGTTAGGTTAATTAATGATTCATCTCTAACAGAGTCTCTCCACTCGCTGTCTCATAGACGCACTGTTTCTGCTGCATGCCTCTTCTACAGATACTTCCATGGGCACTGTTCTTCTGAATTAGCTTCTATAATTCCTGCTCTCTCTTTCAAAACAGTCCGAACACGTGCCGCCACCAGCCAACATCCATTTACTGTCCAACTTGAAACCCACAGAACCAACTTTTCATCTTCCTCATTTATTCATTCAACTGCCGTTTTCTGGAACAACCTTCCTTCATACGTATTTCCTGAAAATTACAATCTACAGAAGTTCAAGTCCAATGTCAACAAATATCTTCTTTTGTCTTCTCAATCTCCAACCCAAGCACGGTACTAAGTACTATAGGTTCTAATACCTCTCGTGTTTGGGGTTCACATAAAAAAAAAAAAAATTGAACAATAATGAAAGGTCAGTGTAGATACACCATATTTTGTTCGTTGTGAACCTCTAAAGTAGTTGGAATGGCATTGATTTTATTATATATCATATTGTGACTACCTTCATAACGAGTTGCCATGATATTGCTCTACCTTGATTAAGTCAGTCTTCACCAATGGATTAGACTAATGTTACTTATTCTCAGTGGATACCACCACTGAGAATAAGTAACATAGTCTTTATGCAAATATCTACCCAATTGAACAATGAAACAAAAATACACTCACATTTATATGACTATTATACTAATGCTAAAAATTGAACATAAACTTCCTCTCATACTTTTACATTCTTCCTTCAACACTTATACATTCAAAACATGCTATTTCTTGCAATCATTTATTTATCCAGGCACACACTCTTTCACCCTTTAATTTACATAGCCCATTTCACTCAGACTCCACATTCACTCAACAATACTCTCACACTCATCCTTTACTTTCACACAATCAATTTCATTCAATTTCCACATTTACCATTTCAGCATCACTCTCTCTCTCACATATTCATACCAAGAGTCATACATTTTCATTCACTTGCCTTTCCTAGTATTTCCTTTCATATTCACACCTTTTCACTCCAGTTCTCATTCATTCATCCTCATTCATATATCTACCAAAACGTCAGAAACCTGCAGCTTACTGGTGTTTTCCAGCTAACAGGTCACTCTGGCTGCACATCTATACCAGTCTCTTTAAAATCATTACTGTAAGTTTTGTCAAGTTAAGGAATTTGGTCTATTTTGGTTAGATGTGTGCTTTGATAGGGACAGTACCAGTCTGCCTTTATTCCATCAGTCATATTTGTTTATTTTTTCTTCTTCTTTTTTTTTATTTTTTTATACTTGGCAATGACACAAGTGAGTCCCCAGAGGCAAGGTGTCAAATCTGGTAGTCAAGTCTGGTAAGTTCTGAGTCAATTCAAGTATGTTCAGTCATGTATTTTGCCATTCACTTGGACGTGGAGAGGGGGAATGGGCTAGTTATATATTTGGTCTATTGATTTGGTACAGGGACTGGTTGAAGAGCAAGTTTTGGTTGATTTCAAAAACATTTTGAGCATACTTAGTGAAGGCCTTGTAAGAGGCCTCCTCCATGATGAATTGGTGCTCCTGACCCCTAGGACTGAGTCCTATTTCTGTAATTAGCTGTCTACATTGATTTTCATACATTACCCAGCCATATAGAACTTTTGCCACATTACTGGTCAATGATCCCCACTGTATGCTATGAAACTGGCCAATGAGCCCCACAGTGGGGGTCATTGGCCAGTCCCAAAGAGTGCATTTAGCTTAAGGTATCTATTACTTGTCAACAGAAATGTGGCATAAAGTCCTGGAACATACCACTTAGGTTGCTTTGGGCTAACCATAGTCACCTGTGGAAAAAAACATTTTGGTAGCAGCATCTTTAGTCTTTGCTCCCATTCATTTAGTTGTATGGCAATTTGTTGTGGTTATGGCTAGGAAACTCATGGGAATTCCTTTTTTCCAAAATGCATTGTGGGAAAGGAAAGAAGGAATTAAAATAAAAAGTCAGATGATAAATAACATATACACTGATGATACTGCTTTATTTGCAGAAAATATAGATGACCTTCGATTGCTTTTGGACTGTATTAACAACAAATGTAATGATACAGTTTAAGAATCAATGTCAGCAAGACCAAATACATGACTGTGAGTAAATCTTCAGTAAGTCAAGTCCAGCTATTATTGAATGGAGCTCCAATAGATAGTGACTCATTTAAAATACCTTGGTAGTTGGCTAAATGCTGATTTAGATCCGGAAGCAGAAAAAAGCAAGAATAGAGGTTGTGAGAAATGCCTCAACAAAATACAGAACAGTGCTGAGTCACAAAGCTTTAGATCTGTCAATCAGACTGAAATCGTTAGGTGATGGGTGTCATCCATACTTTTATATGGAGTTAATTTAGTGAAGACAAGGAAAACTGCCTACCTGGGATATATCCTTAGAAATGTGAAATTTAAATTGCTTCAAGTAATAATATAGAGGGAAAGAGCAGTGGCTAGGAAACTCATGGGAATTCCTTTTTCCAAAATGCATTGTGGGAAAGGAAAGAAGGAATTAAAATAAATGGTCAGATGATAAATAACACGATACGCTGATGATACTGCTTTATTCGCAGAAAATATAGATGACCTTCGATTGCTCTTGGACTGTATTAACAACAAATGTAATGATATGGTTTAAGAATCAATGTCAACAAGACCAAATACATGACTGTGAGGAAACTTTCTTGGCTGAAAAACATCTGCAACTGGACTGGCAGATCAGCTGAGGATCTTTTTCATCTCACCCAAGACAGAGAGAAGTACAGCGTGGTGATCACCAACCTCCAATAGGAGACGGCTTCAAAATAAGTCTATAATGTTGTTGGTTGGTTTTTTTTTTTTTTTTTTTTTTTTTTTTTTGCAATATCAAGGTGCAGTGGTAGGCTACCAGCCAAATTTGCAGAGCCAGCATACTAATTGTATAGCAGTGCTCTAGTCATTGTTAATAAGATTGTTCTTTGAATGCTATTTAATTTTGCTCTGTTTATAACTACGGCTGTGCAATTGAACCATACACCAGCTCCATAGAGATTACAGGTAAAAACAGTGCTTGGTAAATGAGTGCCAGATTTCTGCACTTGAAATCTCAATCAGTTTGGCTGATTCTGGCATAGTTTCGGGACTTTTTTTTTTTTGGCCAAGTATATCAAGTGTGGATAGAATGTTAATTTGGAGTATTGAATTATACCTATGTATTTCAATTCTTGGACCATGTGAATTGAGGTATCACCAATTTTTAGGCGCCTCTGTAGCCAGGTGGGAAGGAGCAGCAGTGCATAGCAAACGCTTCTTGATTAGACCGGGGTTCGAGCCCGTCACCACCAAATATGGAGGATGCGGAAAGGTCAGGGAATGACTACCGCATATTTTTATCACTGGTGGTCATCATAGATTTACTTTCAGTAGGATTAGTTTTTTCTGCCGAAATTTTTAGCATATGAGTTAGTGCCCATTCCTGCAGTTGTTTGAGTGCCACATTTGCTCTTTCTTCCAACACACTTCTAGTGTTACCTTTGACCAATAAGACAAGGTCATCAGCAAAGGTGACTCTGTCTGTAGAGACTAAATTCTGTTTTCAGGAATTTATCAAGTACCAAGTTCCAAAAGAATGGTCCTAGTACTGAATCCTATGGGCAACCTTTTGTAACTGGGCACTTTATTTCTTGGAACTGTGTGCATATTGGTACACGTCTGTTGCCAAGATAGGTGTTTATTCATTGATATAGATTTTGTGATACATTTGTCTGGTGGAGTCTCCTGAGGATACTTGGCCACCAGAGGGTGTGTCAAATACACCAGAAAAGTCAACAGATATTGCCAGCATGTGCACATAATGGACACAAATCATGGGATACATACCAAGTAACAGGTAGGCCGACCATTTGCCTGAATATGGACAGTGGCATGGTGAGGCATTGAGTCTACTAGTTCATGAAAGCTTTCCACAGTTATTTCCATCCATGCTTGCTGCACTGCTGTCCAAATTCCGTCTCATTTCTGGGTGGAGGATCCAAAGCTTGAATGGACCTTCAGCATCCCAAAGATGCTCCACAGGGTTCAGATTCTGTGTATGGGGAGGCCATTCCATGGTGGGAAAATCTGTGGAATGCTCTCTGAACCATATTCTAGTAACCACAGCTCTGTGGGAAGGTGCATTGTCCTGCCGGAAGAGTCCATTGCTTTGTCGGTGCATGATGACCATGAAAGATGCAGTTGGTCTCTAAGGATGGACATGTAACCTTGACCATTCAGAGATGTCTAGATGTACCAGAGGTCCCAACGTGTGCCGATTGAACATGCCCTAGACCATTACCAACCATCCACCTGCCTGAACAGTCCTTGCTGTCATGACAGGTGCATAGATTCGTTTGTTTTTTGTGAGATGCGCAGTCTCCCATCCGCTCGAAATAACTGGAAAAGGACTCATAACAATAACAACAGAATAGATGTGCCGAAGTTTACCTTTAGCCAACGAGTAGTTAATTGCTGAAACAGACTTCCATCTGTTGTTGTGGAAGTTATAGCTTAAATAAATTTAAGGCTGAACAAACATTTGGAGTGACCGGATGGATAAAATGGTAAGGGGTGTTTTTTTTTTTTTTTTTTTGCTGATGCTGTATAAGCTTTTTCTTACATCATATGCCTCAACTAATGCTAATAACAGCAGATAGCAGTCTGTTCCAGTAATCAAACACCATAGGCAAACTTCCACACATCTATTCTAAAATTGTCTTTCCTCAATTTGAATCTGTGCCCCCCCCCCCCCCCCCCGGGTTCTTAATTTAATCAAGCAGAAGTATCCCATAAGCATTGAGCCTACTCAAACCATTCAAGGCCTTGTTCACCTCAATCAGATCACCTTGCGAGTTCATAGGCAATCTTGACTCTGAGCCCCTAGTGCCAAGCGATTTATAGTGTGATTTTCTAGAGCCAGTACTAGTGCTTTCATAAACCCTCCACCCCTCGCAGCGTTACTGCTTCCCTCACTGAGTAACGTCACTGCTTCACTGCTAGCAATGTTACTGCTAACCCTGCTTGCAATGTTACTGCTATCACTAGCAATGTACTGCTCTCCTGTTCTGCTGAGTCTCCAATAATTCATTGGAATGGGCAGGACCTGTCCTCTCCTACTGACATTGCAAAAGCTTTAGCAGAAACTTTCTATAATATTTTCGCCTCTTCCTCTTATGTGACTTCTTTTCAAGAAATTAAAACTAATGAAGAACGTCAAAAATTGTATTTTTCAACTAATCTCTCACATCCATATAACCAGCCCTTTACTGTAGCTGAGCTCAAGGAATCCTTGTGCAAATCTTCAAATAGTGCATCAAGACCTAACGTCATTCACTACCGTATGCTTAAACATCTGGCCCCGGGTGCCAAGCGTTATAGTGATCAAGCGATTCTCAGTGATTTCTAGAGCGTTTTTCTCGAAGCTGCAGTTTTGTTCAGTTAAAAAAGTTTTCTTACGTTTTCATTAAATACTAGTAAACTTAGACTTACGATCTGTAAGTAAGTTTCAGAAAGGCAAATCACCTTTCTTTTTTTCATTTAAACTAATATACTAACTTTTATACCGCTTGGTCACTCTAGCGGCACTGCTCCTGCCTCCCCGTGGCGGGGCCGGTAACCTGGGAGAAGAAATCCACTCTCCCGGGGCTGAAAGGAGCAAAGATGGATAACAATACGTTCCCACCTTTAGAGCCTCCGAGCTCAAAACTAGCGACAAAACACACCGATGATGACTTCTCCCAACCCAAGAGGTTGAAAACAAATCCTCAAGAGGAGATACCAGCATTTCTCATACTGCACTCTACATCAGACCAGCCTTTGAGTAAATTGTCCCCATTCCTTGTGCAAAAATGCTTAGAGGCTGTCGCAGGTTCACCAAAATCAGTAAGGCGACTCCAGTCTGGGGATCTTCTGGTAGAGACCATGAAATCCCAGCATTCTGCAAAGCTATTAAATCTGACAACTTTCGGCGGACATCCCATAAAAGTCACTCCCCATGCCACCTTAAATTCCTCCAAGGGAGTAATTGCAGAATGGGACTTATTAACCGTATCAGAGGAGGAAATAGTCAAAGAGCTACGAGAACAAAAAGTCATCCAAGCCAGGAGAATCATGACTCGTAAAGATGGTACTCTCATTCCAACAAGGAGCATAATCCTCACTTTTAGCTCTCCCATCTTACCAATATCTGTCAAAGCAGGCTATCTCCATTGCCGTGTCCGACCCTACATCCCAAACCCAATCAGGTGCTATAAGTGCCAAAAATATGGACACTCTCAGACTGCATGTAGAGGTGAGGCAATATGTCCTAACTGTGGATCGAAAGACCACAACCAATCCGATTGCAATGCTACCACTCCTAATTGCCCAAATTGTAAAGGGAATCACCCAGCTTTCTCCAAAATATGCGAACTATGGAAGCAAGGGAAAAAAATACAGAAATATAAAGTGGAAAACAAAGTCACTTATTCAGAGGCGAGAAGAGAAATAATCAAAATGGAGCCAAAGCGTACGTATGCCACAGCTGCCAAACAGGTGCAATCAGTAAGTATCCAAACGGACGTTACAGTTCCTCCTAATACATCTATCGCGAATTGGGCACGATCCATACTCACTTCTCCCAAAGAGTGTCCTTCACAACAAACAACTGAACAAGCCAGCAATACTCCAATCTCCATTCCAGCCGATGCGTCAACAATGAAACCAAAAGCTACAGAAACCCCAATAGTGCATCCACGGATTTCAACGGAAATGGATATTGATCAGGAGAAAAATTCAGATGATGGAATTTTAGAACTCCATGCAACTGATGAGATAGACACAACACGTCCTTTCTTTCCTAAGAAAGACAAAGGAAAAATAGAGAGGTATAAACAAGCTACAACCAAAAAACTGTCAGAAGCAAAAACAACTAACAAGAACGCATAATGGAAAGAATTCTTCAGTGGAATTGTAGAGGCTTTCGTAATGTAAAAGATGACTTGCATGATCTCGTAAACCGCTATGAACCAGCATGTATATCATTACAAGAAACCTATTTAAATCCACAAGTGTGTCCTACCATTAAAAATTATACCATGTTCAGAAGAGATAGGAGTATCGACTCGCCAGCTCGTGGAGGCGTGGCAGTTCTTGTTAGAAATAATATTCCATCTAAACCTGTTGCTCTTCAGACTCCTTTTGAGGTAGTGGCAATGCGCGCAGAAATTGGCATGACTATTACAATAGCATCTATATATCTTCCCCCAAATTCCTCAATCTCCTCAGAAAATCTAGAAAATCTAATAGACCAGCTACCACCTCCTTTCTATTTACTCGGAGACTTCAATGCTCATCACTCGCTGTGGGGATCTCCAACAATCGACAAAAGAGGTAAACAAATAGAAAATCTTCTCGATGTGTGCCAACTTACCCTTTTGAATACTGGAGAGCCTACCTATATACATTTTTCAACAGGATCCATGAGTGCTATAGACCTTTCAATCTGCTCTCCCTCCATATGTACTAATACGGAGTGGTCTGTTCTTGAAAATCCACTAAATAGTGATCATCTACCAATTCTCTGCAAGCTGCAAACACGGGTAAACCCCCCTTTGCCGGGTCGCACCAAATGGAAATTTCGTAGGGCACACTGGAATGAATATGCTTCAAATGTTCAGTTAGATGATGAAATAATTCAACTTCAACCCATAGATTATGTCACACAACATATAACGAATCAAATATTACAAGCCGCCAACTCTACAATACCAAAGTCCTTGCCTGGGAAACGCAAACACAATAATTACTGGTGGAATCCGGATTGTACATACGCTAAACAGGAAAAAAATAGGGCTTGGAATTTGTTCCGCAAATTCCCCACAACCAGTAACCTAATTAGTTTTAAAAAAATGAAAGCTAAGTTCCGCCAAATAAGAAGGAAGGCAAAAAGAGAAGCATGGCTTAGCTTTTCCTCTAGTATAAACAAGGACACAGATATCAGACTCATCTGGAAGAAAATACAAACAATTGATGGCAAATATATCCAGTCCCCAGCCTCAATATTAAACTGGAAAGGAAAGGAGTTGTCCTCACCGGCAGAAATTGCAAATGCCTTAGCCGAATCATTTGCCAGTATATCAAGTGTATCCACCTACAACCCAATCTTTCAGAAAATTAAAAAATCATCAGAGCAGCATAAGATCAATTTCTCCACTAGAGTTTCACACCCGTACAACCAGCCATTTACATTAACAGAACTTTTAGGGGCGCTCAATAAAACTTCCAGTAGTGCTGCTGGTCCAGATGGGATCTACTACATCATGATAAGCCAACTAAACAACAGAACAAAAAGGGCATTGTTAAAATATTACAATCGAATATTTCTAGAAAATATTTACCCAAACTCCTGGCGTCACTCAATTATACTAGCCTTTCCAAAGCCAGGAAAGGATCGCAGCTTTCCACATAATTACAGGCCGATTTCACTGACCAGCTGCTTAGGCAAAGTCTTGGAAAAAATGGTTCACAGGCGGCTAACGTGGTTCCTGGAAACTAACAACTTGCAAAATAATAATCAGTACGGGTTTCGAAAGAACCGGTCCACGTTAGATGTAATGATAAAAGCAGAAGCAAACATACGAAATGCCTTCATAAGGGGACAACATCTGGTCATGATCAATCTTGATATTGAGAAAGCCTTTGATAACACCTGGCGATACGGTGTACTTCAAGATCTTCATTCTTTTGGCTTGAGAGGTCATTTACCCCACTTTATAGAAAACTTCCTATGCCACAGAACATTTCAGGTTAGATACATGAACAATTTATCTAAATCATTTGTACAAGAGGAGGGTGTTCCTCAGGGGTCCATTCTTAGTCCGACGTTATTTTCAATAAGAATTACAAACATGACACAGGATGTACCTAATACAGTAGAATCATATATGTTCGCTGATGACCTCGTTGTTTCTTGTCAATCCCAAACCATGAACACCATTGAAAGACAACTCCAAATTTCCATCGCTAAAATTGAATCATGGGCATTGCGGAATGGCTATTCCCTATCAGAAAAGAAATCTAGCGCAATTCATTTTTGTAAAAAACGCAAACTTCACCCGGATCCCGAAATATTTTTAAAAAACAACCTGATTCCTGTCACTAACAATTTCCGTCTGTTGGGGTTATATTTAGATAACAAACTTAATTTTGCTTCCCATATTGCTTTCCTTCGAACTACATGTCTAAAAAAACTGAACATCCTGAGAGCAGTCTCTGCTAAGTCCTGGGGTGCTGACAGAAGCTCTCTCCTTCATCTGTATAGAGCTTTAATAAGATCACGATTAGATTATGGATCACCTGTCTATGACTCCGCTAGGAAGAGTTCACTATTACGTCTAAACACCATACAGCATAGTGCTCTTAGGACAGCTGTGGGAGCCTTCAGAACATCTCCGGTCCACAGCCTGTATATTGAGGCAAATGAACCCCCTTTGAATCTCAGGAGAAAATCCTTATTGTGTAATTATGCAGCAAAAATTAAAAGCATGCCATTCCACCCTAGCTGGCAGTACCTGTTTG
This sequence comes from Mastigoproctus giganteus, assembly GCF_048544385.1. Taxonomy (NCBI): domain Eukaryota; kingdom Metazoa; phylum Arthropoda; class Arachnida; order Uropygi; family Thelyphonidae; genus Mastigoproctus; species Mastigoproctus giganteus. Next base: position 141,539,581 of record NC_143579.1, on the reverse strand, counting down.
ATCCTCAATATGTTGAATTATATCACAGTAAGCCTAATGAAAACCGCCCCGCAGGGATTCGATTGCAAGAACTCACGATCAGTTGGGATCTTAAATTTCACAACATATTCCAAGACCTTGCTACTCCTGAAACTCCCTGGACTGAATTCTCACCTCTCTGCGACAATTCCTTTTCCAGATGGGGAAAATCCTCTGTGGCAAATATAAACTATCAACAGCTCCATAAAACTCATTTGTTGGAAAACTCAGATAAAGTACCTATCTATACTGATGGCTCCAAAACAGATGCAGCCGTTGGTGCTGCAGCAGTTTCTTCTACCTTTTCAGATGCTGTGTCTCTTCCTACGGAATGTACTATCTATACTGCAGAATTATTTGCTATTAAACTAGCTCTAGATAAAATACACAACAGCTGTATAAAGCAATCTATGATATACACAGACTCCTTAAGCGCAATCACTGCCATTCAAACTACCATGCCGCCCTCTCATCCGATTCTTAAAGAGATACGGTCCAAGTTATTTTACTGTAAAAAAGCCAACCAGAAGGTTACCTTCTGCTGGATACCTGGTCATGCAGGCATTCCAGGTAATGAACAAGCGGACGCCGCTGCTAAACACCCTGACTCAAGCACTTCCAGGCAACAAACAGTGCCCTACACCGACTACAAATCCATCATTGAAACATCATGTAGGAAGCAATGGTCTGACCTATGGAAAGCTCAAATAAATAATAAACTGTTGCAGATAAAAAAAGAGCCAAAATTGTGGACATCTAGTATCAGGAAAAGCAGGCGGCAAGAAGTAATTCTAGCAAGGCTCCGCATCGGACACTCACATCCAACTCATCTGTATTTGCTTATGGGAGAGAACCCTCCTCAGTGTTTGTTCTGCCAGTCACAGTTGACAATATATCATATTCTCATTGAATGTCCCCAACTTTCAACTACCAGAAAATCAACCTTTACCTCCCTGTCCCATTTGAAGGAACCGATAACCTTATTGCAGATTCTTGGCAATGATGCAAATTTGGAGGAACTGTTTACTTATTTGAAACAGATAAATCTCTATAATAGCCTATGATCACAATAACATGAGAAATTTGTGATAAGCAAATATCGAACAGGCACAATATGGCCCAAGAGGCCCTTGTGCCAGAAAACCCAAATACAACAACAACAAGCTTAAACATCTGTATGAAGCTGATCTCTACACACTATTGCTCTTTTATAACTGCATCTTCTCAGAAAACACATGCTCTCTCATGGTGCCCTTCTTATATTTGTGCAGTACCAAAACCGGGCAAAGATACCTCTCTAGTTCACAATTACAGACCCATATCATTGACAAGCAGCTGTTTGGGCAAGATCTTCATAGGGATGGTGCATAAGAGGCTCACCTGGATTCTAGATTCCCAAAATCTGCTTTCTGATTACCAATATGGCTTCCACAAAAATAGGTCCACCCTAGATTTACTAGTCAAAATTGAATCCAACATATGTAACGCCTTCATCAGAGACATCTACTGATGGTCAACCTGGATATTCAGAAAGCATTTGACATCACATGGTATTATCAAAGATATGCATCAGTTAGGGCTGTGAAGCTGTCTCCCTAAAATCATTCAGAACTTTTTAAAGTTGCGTACTTTAAGTCAGGCACCAAAACTTCCTATCAGCATCTCACATTCAAGAAGAGGGTGTCCCACAGTGTTCCATAATGAGTCCAACCTTATTGCGATTAGGATTAACAAAATATTGGAAGATCTTCCAAAAACTATTGGAGTATACGTGTATGCATTTGACCTCACCATATCCTGACAATCACAGAATATGAATACTATCGAAAGACAGTTACAAATTACTTAAACAGAATAGAATCCTGGACTTTAAGCAATGGATACCATCTTGCTGAACACAAATCCACAACCACTCATTTCTGCAAACTATGGTCACTTCATCCTGATCATGAGCTAAAGATAAAAATGTGCCGGTTCCTCTTGCTAACACCATCCATTTTCTTGACCTGATACATTAGCATTAGCATTAGTAGAGGCATATGATGCAAGAAAGCAAGCTTATTCAGCATCAGCCAAAAAAAAAAAACACACACACCACTCCCATTTCACCCCTCCGTTCGTTCGAAATACCTGTCCAGTTGAGCTTTAAATTTGTTTAGGCTATCAACTTCAACAACAAGTGATGGAAGTCGGTTCCACCAACCAACCACCCGCTGGCCAAAGGCAAATTTCTGCACATCTATCCGACATCCGTCCTTCCTCAATTTGAATTTATGCCCTCTGAGGTGATTATTCTCAGCAAGATGAAGAATCCCATTGGCATTGAGCATGCTCAACCCATTCAAAGCCTTATACACCTCTATCAGATCACCTCACCGGTGCCTAGTCTCCAGACTCTGTAATTTGCAAAACTTAAGCCTTTCTTCGTAAGAGCAACCCTTTGTTCCATTCACTAATCTTGTTGCCCTTCTCTGTACCCGTTCCAGCAGCTCTACATCCTTCTTGAAATGAGGCCTCCAGACCTGTATACAGTACTCAAGATGTGGCCTAACCATTGCCTTATACAAGGGAATAATCACCTCCTTATCCCTGCTAGAAAAATTCCTGTATATCATTGACAAGACACCATGAGCTACTCTTGCAGCTCGTCTGCACTGCTCAGAGAACTTCATATCTGCCTGCACAATCACCCCCAGATCCCTTTCATTCTCCACCACTGTCAGTGTAGTACCGCAGAGTTGATACGTTGCTCTGGGGTTACTGTTTCCCATATGTAGTACTTTACATTTGTCAATGTTAAACTTCATTTGCCACCTCTCAGCCCATCTGTTCAACCTTTCCAGATCCTGTTGCAGCAGCATAGCGTCAGTAGTGTCCTTAACAACCCTGCCAACCTTTGTATCATCTGCAAACTTGGACATTAAACTTGATATCCCATCATCAATATCATTCATAAACACCGAAAACAACAACGGACCCAACACTGAACCCTGAGGAACTCCACTAATAACATTAGTCCACGTTGAGCAGTGTCCATTGATTACCACTCTCTGTCTTCTGCCACTCAACCATCCCCTTATCCATAGCAGCAATTTGCCTCCAATGCCACACTGCTCCAATTTGTGCAGCAGTCTTCCATGTGCAACAGTATCAAAAGCCTTTCTAAGATCCAAATATATAATATCAAAGTTATTCCCTGCATCCAGTTCTTTTGTGACTACATCATAGTATCCAATCAAATTGGTCAGGCAAGACCTGCCCTTAACAAAACCATGCTGCGTCTGAGCTATAACTGAATTCTTGTCTAGATGATCCTGCAGTGCTTCTTTAACCAGTGCCTCCATTAATTTACCTGGAACAGAAGTTAAACTAACAGGTCTATAATTACTTGTGTCAGCCTTTGATCCTCCTTTGTGAATTGGGGTTACATTTGCACATCTCCAGTCTATGGGTACCTCCCCTGAGTCCAAAGAAGCTCTCATAATTATGGCTAGGGGTTTGCTTACTTCCTTTGCTGCCTCCTTTAATATAACTGGATAGATCCCATCCACACCAGGTGCCTTTTTTATGTTTATCCTCAACAATCTCTCCTCCATGTTCCTCTCAGTTATTACAAAATCATCCAGCTCACTGCCAATGTTTACTTTACCTACATCATTCTCCTTCCTGAATAACTCCTCATGCGTGAATGTAGATGCAAAATACTCGTTTAGATTGTTAGCCACCTGAGCAGGATCCTCAACCGTTGAACCATCAATATCCAGTGGACCAATCTGATTCATCCCTTTCCTTCTTGAGTTTAAATATGTAAAGAACTCTTTTCTGTTTTTCTTTGCATCCTTTGCCAAGGATTTTTCGTAGTCTGCCTTTGCCTGCCTAATCTCCTTTGTGACTTGGTTACAGACCAACTTATATCTATCATAGGCTTCCATGTCACCCATTAATTTGTATGTATCCCATGCATCTTTCTTCTCTGCCACATGTCTCATTAGTTCATCTGACAACATTTAGGCCTAAACCTTGAACAATATTTCTTAGTTGGTATGTAAAGCCTGGTAGCCTCCAAGATTAGTTCCTTGAATGCTTCCCATTTTGAGTTTGCTGTTGGTAACATCGTCAGTTGGTCCCACTGTATAGAATTTAAATACTGTCTCAGACCATCATAGTCACCTTTACGAAAACAAAAACCCTTCCCTTTACCTCTGATGGTAGTTACCTCCTTGAGTAAATCCCACTTCAACACACTGTGATCACTGCCACCTAGTGGTTCATTTATCTGCAGATTCTTAATGCATGAAGAATCACTACTGATAATCAGATCAAGAGTATTGCTCCCTCTTGTTGCCTCACGAACGTGCTGATGTAGAAAACAATCATCCAATAAATCCACAAAAGCCTTGCTAGTGTGCGAGTGACCAACCCTCAAATTCCAGTCAATATCTGGGAAATTAAAATCCCCCATTATAAGACTCTCTGATTTACTGGCCCACTCTATTTCCCTGTACAATATTTTATTATACTCATCAGAGTCATTAGGCCTATAGCACATTCCTACTCTCAATTTTGATTTCCCTGTGCTTATGTCACACCAAACTGACTCGACACTGCCCTGTCCATCGATGTCGACTGGCTTCACTTCCTTGGACTTTATGTGTTTCTTAACTAATAGCATAACCCCTCCTCCCCTCCTGTCCTGTCTATCCTTTCTATACACATTGTATTCCCCAAATTCCAGTTCCGCATTACTTATATCTGTGTGACACCACGTCTCTGATATCCCAACAATATCTGCCTTTGATGTTTTGAGCAATACCTCAAATTCATCAAATTTATTTACCAAACTCCTAGCATTGGTGTACACGCAGGTATACATGCACCTGTTGCTTTTCTTAGCTACCCTAACACAACCCATGTGTTTACTTGTACCGCAATGACTCCCAGCAGTCTCTGAAATATCCTGCATCTTGTTTTTCAGGCTTCTGCTCATTTCAATAGAAGCAGTGCAAGAATCACTTCCACTTCTGCCAGTGGCTACGGTTAATCTATTAGTCCTTGTATCCCCCCCCCAACTAGCAGTTTTCCGACCCACCTAACACTGCCTCGACAGCATCAGCAAAAATACTAGAGAGAAAACTGAATTTTCAAGCACATATGGACTATCTTTGAATCATCTGCCTGAAGAAATTGAATATCCTTCGGTGTGTGTGTCATTCACATCATGGAGCGCTGATCGACATACCCTTATCCATCTTTATAGAGCTCTCATCAAGTCCCATTTGGACTACGGTTCTCCAGTGTATGGCTCTGCGAGGGAAAAATACTTTAGAGTGATTAATTTACCGTCCAGCACAGTGCTCTGAGAGTTTCTCTAGGGGCTTTCAGAACATCCCTTTCATCTTTGGAGGAAAACATTCCTTTTTATGTATGCCGCGAAAATCCACAGGCTTTCCTCTCACCCTAATTGGAGATGTCTGTCCAATACCGAATGGGAATTATTTTACAATAGTAAACCAAATGAAAACAGGCCTGCTGCACTTAGATTCAAAGAACTGACTCAAACATGTAACATAGAATTCGACAATATATATCAGAACATGAAACTGCCTGATCCACCGCAGACAAATATCCCCAATGTGCGATGACTATTTCCAACAGTGGCGAAAGAACACCTTGTTTCCCTTCAATATTGCACAGTTACATGAAACTCACTCTGCTTCTAGTTCACAGACCTGTAAGATCTATACAGACAGATCAAAAACTGAGACCCAGGTAGGTGCTGCGTCAATCATCCCGTCATTCACCACTTCTATCTCATTACCTGTAGAATGCAGTATCTTCGCTGCTGAGCTTTATGCAATTAACTGGGCTCTAGATTACATTACTCAACTTCGAATTTCTTCTTGCTTAATATATAATGACTCGCTCAGTGCTGTCTCTGCCATAAATAGTAATAATCTGGGTGCGAGGTTTGCCTGTGCAGACATTGCTCCTTAAAGCTCTTCAAACAGAGAAGTTTTTCCTGATTTATTTTCTGCTTTATTAGTTTAAATTGTCATATTAACTTATTTTCTAGAGTAGCTTTATATTCCTAGTTACGATACTTAGTTTAAAGTTTAACTTAGACAGAGATTTCGTAGATATTACTTAGTATCGGTAACGGTATCAAATCCACGTGTCACAAATTGAACGAGAGGTCTTTTAACCAAATTTAGTCGATTTATTAACCAATTGTTATATCAAATTATCTTCTATAAGTAGATTATAGACCTAGTCAGGATCCTTAGTTTATTTTAAATTGAGATAGCGAGATTTCGAAGCTAATCAATACTTACGAGTCCGTAGAAATACCGTTCGTGAATTCCCGCCATTTTTACACGATAGCATAAGCTTAGTGTAGTATACTGCATAATATAATATTGTCAATTAATCAGTAAATCTATTAATCTTGATAAACTTTATTGTCAATTAAATTGTATTTTTAACTCTATATATATATAACGACTTAATTGTAACAAATAATTAATACATAACTATAGTGGTACACGTGATACGGAAGTTGTATAAAGGGAACACTAGATACCGAAAAAAAAAAATATATATATATAACATAACTGTTTTGGGATATAACTTAAGGATTTAATTTTTGTTTTAAATTTTATTGAATTAAATTGGAATCATGACTCTGACCAGAGCAGCAAAGCAAAAGGCTCAAGCTAATGGGAGTGCTGTGTTTCAGGGGAGAACTGAGGGGGGGCAGTTGCCCTCTGAATCACAGTCTTTTAAAATGCACTGTTTGCTTGATGTTTGCGGAGCAGTCGGGTACGGGACATGATACTGCCAAGGGGGATGTCTTTGTGTGTGCACGATGTAAGGAGTGCAAGGAAATCAGGCGACAACTCAGCGTTGTTATGGGCCTTTATGAGACCTTGCAGGACAGGGTGGATGCCCTCGAAGGAAATAAATTGAGGGGCCCATCAAGCTCTCAGCTGCCCACATCAACGCCAGAGCTTGCACTTGGTCATCAGGCAACACAGGGGCAGCCCCCAAGGCAGAATGCGCTGGTCCCACAGGAACTAGTAGTTGTTGGTGACTCTATTGTCAGGGAAACGGGGAACATGCTTTGTAAAAAGGATAGGTGGAATAGGACCAGGGTATGTCTGCCAGGGGCAAAGGTTGATGACGTTGTAGAGCGGATATCATCTTTTAAGGGCACAAAAGGTGATATAGTTGTACACGTTGGCACTAATGATATTAAGAGTAGGAGACCGGCGGAATTACTTAGCAAGTACAGGTCACTGTTGAAAAAAAGCCGTGAATTAGGGTTGAACTTGAAAGTGTCTGCAATTCTGCCCAGACACGATAGGAGGGAGTATATGATGAGAGCCTTGTCGATCAATTCGGCCCTGGAGGGATTGTGCAAGGCTCAAGGGGTAGAATTTTTTTCAGCCTGGACTGTACTTGTTAACAGGAGAGATTGCTTCTACAGGGATGGGATACACTTAAATAGAAAGGGTGCAAGAATTTTTGCTGATGCTGTCGAGGCAGTGTTAGGTGGGTCGGAAAACTGCTAGTTGGGGGGGATACATGGACTAATAGATTAACAGTAGCCACTGGCAGAGGTGGAAGTGATTCTTGCACTGCTTCTATTCAAATGAGCAGAAGTCTGAAAAACAAGATGCAGGATATTTCAGAGACTGCTGGTAGTCGTTGCGTTACAAGTAAACACATGGGTTGTGTTAGGGTAGCTAAGAATAGAAACAGGTGCATGTATACCTGCGTGTACACCAATGCTAGGAGTTTGGTAAATAAATTTGATGAATTTGAGGTATTGCTCAAAACATCAAAGGCAGATATTGTTGGGATATCAGAGACGTGGTGTTACACAGATATAAGTAATGCGGAACTGGAATTTGGGGAATACAATGTATATAGAAAGGATAGACAGGACAGGAGGGGAGGAGGGGTTATGCTATTAATTAAGAAACACATAAAGTCAAAGGAAGTGAAGCCAGTTGACATCGATGGACAGGGCAGTGTCGAGTCAGTTTGGTGTGACATAAGCATAGGGAAATCAAAATTGAGAGTAGGAGTGTGCTATAGGCCTAATGACTCTGATGAGTATAATAATATATTGTACAGGGAAATAGAGTGGGCCAGTAAATCAGAGAGTCTTATAATGGGGGATTTTAATTTCCCAGATATTGACTGGAATTGTGGGTTGGTCACTCGCACACTAGCAAGGCTTTTGTGGATTTATTGGATGATTGTTTTCTACATCAGCATGTTCGTGAGGCAACAAGAGGGAGCAATACTCTTGATCTGATTATCAGTAGTGATTCTTCATGCATTAAGAACCTGCAGATAAATGATCCACTAGGTGGCAGTGATCACAGTGTGTTGAAGTGGGATTTACTCAAGGAGGTAACTACCATCAGAGGTAAAGGGAAGCGTTTTTGTTTTCGTAAAGGCGACTATGATGGTCTGAGACAGTATTTAAATTCTATACAGTGGGACCAACTGACGATGTTACCAACAGCAAACTCAAAATGGGAAGCATTCAAGGAACTAATCTTGGAGGCTACCAGGCTTTACATACCAACTAAGAAATATTGTTCAAGGTTTAGGCCTAAATGTTGTCAGATGAACTAATGAGACATGTGGCAGAGAAGAAAGATGCATGGGATACATACAAATTAATGGGTGACATGGAAGCCTATGATAGATAGAAGTTGGTCTGTAACCAAGTCACAAAGGAGATTAGGCAGGCAAAGGCAGACTACGAAAAATCTTTGGCAAAGGATGCAAAGAAAAACAGAAAGGATTTCTTTACATACTTGAACTCGAGAAGGAAAGGGACGAATCAGATTGGTCCACTGGATATTGATGGTTCAACAGTTGAGGATCCTGCTCAGGTGGCTAACAATCTAAATGAGTATTTTGCATCTACATTCACGCATGAGGAGTTATTCAGGAAGGAGAATGATGTAGGTAAAGTAAACATTGGCAGTGAGCTGGATGATTTTGTAATAACTGAGAGGAAATTGGAGGAGAGATTGTTGAGGATAAACATAAAAAAGGCACCTGGGGTGGTTGGGATCTATCCAGTTATATTAAAGGAGGCAGCAAAGGAAGTATGCAAACCCCTAGCCATAATTATGAGAGATTCTTTGGACTCAGGGGAGGTACCCATAGACTGGAGATGTGCAAATGTAACCCCAATTCACAAAGGAGGATCAAAGGCTGACACAAGTAATTATAGACCTGTTAGTTTAACTTCTGTTCCAGGTAAATTAATGGAGGCACTGGTTTAAGAAGCACTGCAGGATCATCTAGACAAGAATTCAGTTATAGCTCAGACGCAGCATGGTTTTGTTAAGGGCAGGTCTTGCCTGACCAATTTGATTGGATACTATGATGTAGTCACAAAAGAACTGGATGCAGGGAATAACTTTGATATTATATATTTGGATCTTAGAAAGGCTTTTGATACTGTTGCACATGGAAGACTGCTGCACAAATTGGAGCAGTGTGGCATTGGAGGCAAATTGCTGCTATGGATAAGGGGATGGTTGAGTGGCAGAAGACAGAGAGTGGTAATCAATGGACACTGCTCAACGTGGACTAATGTTATTAGTGGAGTTCCTCAAGGTTCAGTGTTGGGTCCATTGTTGTTTTCGGTGTTTATGAATGATATTGATGATGGGATATCAAGTTTAATGTCTAAGTTTGCAGATGATACAAAGGTTGGCAGGGTCGTTAAGGACACTACTGACGCTATGCTGCTGCAACAGGATCTGGAAAGGTTGAACAGATGGGCTGAGAGGTGGCAAATGAAGTTTAACATTGACAAATGTAAAGTACTACATATGGGTAACTGTAACCCCAGAGCAATGTATCAACTCTGCGGTACTACACTGACAGTGGTGGAGAATGAAAAGGACCTGGAGGTAATTGTGCAGGCAGATATGAAGTTCTCTGAGCAGTGCAGACGAGCTGCAAGAGTAGCTCATGGTGTCTTGTCAATGATATACAGGAATTTTTCTAGCAGGGATAAGGAGGTGATTATTCCCTTGTATAAGGCAATGGTTAGGCCACATCTTGAGTACTGTATACAGGTCTGGAGGCCTCATTTCAAGAAGGATGTAGAGCTGCTGGAACGGGTACAGAGAAGGGCAACAAGATTAGTAAATGGAACAAAGGGTTGCTCTTACGAAGAAAGGCTTAAGTTTTGCAAATTACAGAGTCTGGAGACTAGGCACCGGCGAGGTGATCTGATAGAGGTGTATAAGGCTTTGAATGGTTTGAGCATGCTCAATGCCAATGGGATTCTTCATCTTTCTCAGAATAATCACCTCAGAGGGCATAAATTCAAATTGAGGAAGGACGGATGTCGGATAGATGTGCGGAAATTTGCCTTTGGCCAGCGGGTGGTTGGTTGGTGGAACCGACTTCCATCACTTGTTGTTGAAGTTGATAGCCTAAACAAATTTAAAGCTCAACTGGACAGGTATTTCGAAAGAACGGAGGGGTGAAATGGGAGAGGGTTTTTTTTTTTTTTTTTTGGCTGATGCTGAATAAGCTTGCTTTCTTGCATCATATGCCTCTACTAATGCTAATGCTAACAACTCCTCTTGCCCTGTAATAAAACAAATCCATTCTAAATTACTTGCTTGTAATGAGTCGAACCAAGCTGTGACATTCTGCTGGTTTCCGGGGCATTTTGGAATAACAGGAAATGAAAGAGCATATCTTGTAGCCAAACAACCAGCTACTACTCTTTTGCAGACTTTTCAAACACCACATTCCAATTATAAACATATTATCCATAAAGCATGTTACAATAGCTGATCATTAATCTGAAGAGGTTATCAAAGAACTAACTCAAACATGTAACATAGAATTCGACAATATATATCAGAACATAAACCCCAGGAAAGTAACTATACCAAATAAAACCAGAACCAAAACTGTGGCTCTCCAGCTTCTGGAAAAGCAGATGAGAAGAACTGTGCTGAATAGTAAGGATTGGGTATACTCACCTCACTCACCTGTATCTATTAACTAATGACAGTGCTCTCCAATGTACATCATGTCTAGTACAACTGACCATTTGCCATTTGTTAATGGACTATCCCCACTTTCAAAATATGCACTTAAACACCTTTAAAGCCACAAGGTTAAGGGGGTAATAAGCCACATCTGTCCACCCCCCGTAAATCCACCCCCACTCGAGACATCATAAAGTCACAAAAAATGTGTCACGTGCTCTAATCACACTACTAGTAGTGCAAGCGTGGACAGCGCCTTTAGTGGAAGCCACGGATAACATCACCGTGACCGACCAGATATACTCTGTAGAAAGTCGGAAAAACTGCGAGCCCATTGTTAAAATATTCACAGCTCACCACTGGAACCCCTTGACGTGGGCACCTGTATGTGATGAGGGGACCTCCCAGTGATGCTGCTGGACTTCCAGACTAGCATCACTGGGATCCAACGCCCACAGCCCAGGTTCCAGGCTTACATCAATGGAATCCGGCATGTTTGCCGTGCGCTGCGACCCGTGGAAATTTGGAAAGGGGGATCCTGGTGGTTGAGGGGCCCAGCTTCAATACACCACTTTGGTCCCTGCTTCGACAAGACGGGAGGTCCTGGAAGGGCCCGGCTAGAATCAATCGGCTAGTAGGCTCGCCTGCGAGGGTCAACCGTGTCAATGCCACGCCCCTACCCTCATGGTCCGAGGAACAGGATTCAGGGTGGCGGCGGTGCGGGTATGGTGTCTGGGTAGCCCTGGCATTCCACTCCCGAGCGCATTTATTGCATGCCGGGTAGTGGGCCACCCACCACGGAGTGCTTTGGGCTCCGTGGTGGGTGGGGAGCCCGGGCACTGAACCACTTAAAATTTACATGAATCCTGATAAACTTACTTCCTCAGGGGGCCCCAACCCGGTCCCTATCAGAAACAAATGACAAAGATGTAGAGAGCATTATTGCTAAAAAGAGGCAGCGAACTGAATTACCATCAAGGCCTGTCCCAAGATTCTTAATTATGCATTCTACCAATGAAACACCGACCGATAAAATGTCGCCCTTTTTCATTCAAAAAGGGTTAGATGGGTTAGCAGGTTCACCCAAATCAGTTAAGAAGCTCCGTTCTGGAGACCTTTTAATTGAAACTAAAAATGACAGGCAATCTGAACATCTACTCCGAACAGCATCAATTGGAGGAATTCCTATAACAGTGACACCACACAGAACACTCATTTCATCGAGAGGTGTCATTTCGGAGTGGGACCTTCTCGACGTAACCGAGGAGAAAATCTGCTCCGAATTAAAACCACAGGGAGTTATTGCCGTCAAGAGAATTACTGCGCGAAGGGATGGAAAACTTGTTAAAACCAGGAGCGTTATCCTGACTTTTAACTCTCCTAAACCTACTGATGAGATTAAAGCTGGATACATCAATTGTTCAAGTGCGTCCATACGTTCCGAACCCTTTATGGTGTTTTGAATGCCAGAAGTATGGACACTCTCAAATGGCCTGCCGTGGAGTCCTTGCATGCGCACGATGCAGTGCAATGGACCACGAAACAACAGCATGTTCAGCCGCAAAACCCACCTGTATTAACTGTGAAGGTGAACACCCGGCCTAATCACGAGCATGCCAGAGGTGGAAAGAAGAAAAAGAAATTCAACTGCTGAAGGCAGAGCTAAATATATCATACCAGGAGGCAAGGAAATCGGTGAAACCCCTGAATACCAACAAACCTACCTACGCCCAGAAGGTAGCAGGGAGATGTTCCGTAGGAACTCAGACGGACATGACCATTCCTCCAAAGGAGTCTTTCACTCCCATCGCGCATTATCTCTTAAGTTCCCAGAAACCTGCACAGAAAAACCAATCAGCTGCCACTCCTATATCAGTACCTCCTAGTGCTCCACCACTACCAAAACAAAGTGGTAAAGAAAAGCTAAAAAGTTCGGAAGAGCCACCCATAACACCAGAAACAATGGATGTAGAAACTAAGGAGGTACCGGATGAATCAGTCTTGGAACTCTTTGCGGAGGAAGAAATAGACACGGGACAGCGTCCATTCTTCCCCAAAAAAGATAAATCCAAGACTGACAAATGTAAGCCCTCAGCACCTCGGAAGCCGCCTGACGGACCCACCAAGCCAAAATAATGGCTAAATTCCTACAATGGAATTGTCGTGGATTCCAGCGAAATACTGATGACATCAAGGCCCTCCTGCTAAAGCACGAGCCAGTTTGCTTTTGCTTACGGGAGACTTATCTAAAGGCAAATGATGATCCCACAATGCATAACATCACAATTTTTCGTAAGGATAAAATTGCGGATGGTCCTGCTCATGGGGGAGTGTCTATCCTTGTGAGTAACCAGACCCCAGTGCAGCCCTTGCTAATTAGAACTAGCATAGAAGCTGTTGCAATTCACCTTACGGTGGGATTTTTATTAACGGTCTGCTCTATCTATTTGCCACCTGGGACTGACATCTCCCAGGAAGACCTTGATGATCTTGTAACGCAGTTGCCTCCCCCTTTCTTACTTCTTGGGGATTTTAATGGACATAACACCCTGTGGGGTAGTGCTAACATCAATGGAAGGGGACGAGTCATAGAGCATATGCTAAATGACAATGACCTTTCCCTTCTAAATACTGGAACAAACACCTTCTTCCACATGCTGAAGTTTAACATTGACAAATGTAAAGTACTACACATGGGAAACAGCAACCCCAGAGCAACGTATCAACTCTGTGGTACTACAATGACAGTGGTAGAGAATGAAAATGACTTGGGGGTGGTTGTGCAGGCAGATATGAAGTTCTCTGAGTAGTGCAGACGGGCTGCAAGAGTAGCTCATGGAGTATTGTCAATGATATACAGGAATTTTTCCAGCAGGGATAAGGAAGTGATTATTCTCTTGTATAAGGCAATGGTCAGGCCACACCTAGAGTACTGTATACAGGTCTGGAGGCCTCATTTCAAGAAGGATGTAGAGCTGCTGGAACGAGTACAGAGAAGGGCAACAAGATTAGTGAATGGAACAAAGAGGTGCTCTTACGAAGAAAGGCTTAAGTTTTGCAAATTACAGTGTCTGGAGACTAGGCACCAGCGAGGTGATCTGATAGAGATGTATAAAGCCTTGAATGGTTTGAGCATGCTCAATGCTGATGGGATTCTTATTCTAGCTCAGAATAATCACCTGAGAGGGCATAAATTCAAATTGAGGAAAGACAGATGTAGGATAGACGTGCGGAAATTTGCCTTTAGCCAGCGGGTGGTTGGTTGGTGGAACAGACTTCCATCCCTTGTCTTGGAGGTTGATAGCCTAAATAAGTTTAAGGCTCAGCTGGACAGGTATTTTGAACGAACAGAGGGGTGAAGTGGAAGTGGGGTTTTTTTTTTTTTTTTTTTTTTTGGCTGATGCTGCATAAGCTTGCTTTCTTGCATCAAATGCCTCTACTAATGCTAATGCCTACCCGTACTTTTTCTGCCATTGATCTCTCTATCTGCTCCCCTTCTCTACTCCCTTCGCTCACTTGGGAAGTGGAGGATCCATACGGAAGTGATCACTTCCCTGTGATAACCTCGTTACACAGTGGGAGACCATGTCTTCCCTTCAGGTTACCACGGTGGAAGATTGATGAGGCTGACTGGACTGCCTTCCAATATCAGGCAAATTTTGATCTGAGCACAGTCAGTCAAGAGCCTATCAATGATGCAGTTACGTACATCACAGAAATTATTGTCCAAGCAGCTGCGAATACTGTTCCAAAAACATCTGCCCGGTTTCCACCATTTCCCAAACCTTGGTGGAATTCACAATGCACAGCAGCAAAAAGGGCTCAAAACAAAGCGTGGGGGATATTCCGCCGTTATGTCCGCCGTCGGAGTCAAATGGAATCGTGGATCCGTTTTACATCATCTGTTAACCAGTCTACCAACTCTAAGGTAGTCTGGGATAAAATCCGGAAAATGAAGGGGAAATATACATCCCACCCTTCTTCAATCCTAGATTATAATGGATGCGCTATTGCAGATCCAACTGCAATAGCCAATTCTCTTGGGGAAACATTCTCTAACATCTCTGCAACATCTTCATATTCCCCAGAGTTCCTGGTCCTGAAATATAAAATTGAAAAACAGGCACTAAACTTTAAATCTAAGAGCATTTATCCCTACAACGGGGATTTCACTATTCAGGAACTGAAAAGAGCCCTCGCTCTTTCCAAAGCAAGTGTTGTTGGACCAGATGGCATCCATTATGAAATGATTAAACATCTTTCACCAAAATCTATGGATTGTCTGCTCCTTCTGTATAGCAGAATCTTTATTGAAGGGCAGTTTCTGGACTCCTGGCGAAAGGCATTCGTCCTTGCCTTTCCTAAGCCAGGAAAGGATCCAAAAGTCACCACCAATTATCGTCCTATTGCTCTGACTAGCTGTCTGTGCAAAATCCTGCAGAGAATGGTTAATTCTCGTTTAATATGGTACTTAGAATCAAATGACCTTCTCTCCAACATCCAGTGCGGCTTCCGAAGGAACCGGTCCACTTTGGACCATCTTATTAGACTGGAAACATCCATCCGGGATGCTTTCCTAAAATGCGAACACTTGGTGTCAGTGTTCTTTGACATGGAGAAAGCGTATGACACAACTTGGAGATTTGGCATCTTAAAAGATCTGCATGGCCTTGGCCTTAGGGGGCAACTCCCCATTTTTATTACAAACTTTTTAGCCAATCAATCTTTCCAAGTTTGTGTGGGATCCTCACTCTCTCGTTCCTTTAGCCAAGAGGAGGGAGTACCACAAGGATCAGTATTAAGTGTCACGCTTTTTGCCATCAAAATAAATTCCATCACAGAACAACTTCCTCCAACTGTAAACAGTGCCCTCTATGTTGATGACTTTAGCATTTTTTGCCAGTCGTGCAACATGAGGGTT
This sequence comes from Mastigoproctus giganteus, assembly GCF_048544385.1. Taxonomy (NCBI): domain Eukaryota; kingdom Metazoa; phylum Arthropoda; class Arachnida; order Uropygi; family Thelyphonidae; genus Mastigoproctus; species Mastigoproctus giganteus. The sequence goes on along the minus strand of NC_143579.1, from coordinate 141,523,594 downwards.
ATTGAAAGACAACTGCAGAAAGCTATTGATCGCCTCAACTCCTGGGCTCTTGCTAATCCCTTCAGGTTTTAACCGGAGAAGACCGTTTGCGTATACTTTTGTCGTAAGCGTAATCTTCATCCTGAACCTGAATTAAAGCTCGGACAAAATGCAATTCCGGTAGCAGCGGACACAAAATTCTTGGGACTCGTATTCGATAAAAAGCTGACCTTTCTGGAACATATCCGTCAACTCTGCACAAAGTGCACAAGAGGGCTGAATATTCTGCGCACTCTTTCCTCAACATCTTGGGGTGCGGATCGATGCACCCTACTACGAATCTATCGTGCACTTGTACGATCCAGACTAGATTACGGGTCCCTGGTATACAATTCAGCCAGAGACAGTGTACTTCGATGGCTGGATCCTGCCCATCATCAGGCTCTCCGTATCGCTATTGGAGCATTTCGAACATCTCCTGTCCAGAACTTATACGTCAAAGCAAACAAACCACCGTTATCACTTCGACATAAGCAGTTGTCTCTAAATCTGCAATAAGGCCTCTGAGGTTGGGATTATTCATACTACCAATTTTAGACACACACACCAACCGTTTATGACTGGTTGAATAATGAAATAAAATAAAATAAAATGATAGAAAAGACTGTAAAATAATATTTACAAAAAACTTTTAATCATTTACAAAAAACTAAACTATAACAAAAGTAAAATAAGTAAATAAGTTAAAATGCATTAAAATATAAATATAAAAGCGATAAAAAGACGATAAAAAACACTAGAGCTTTTGGAGGTGTCTTCCTCCTTCCTCAGTAATAGTGAGACTTAAATGACACATCCTTAAATACCAGGTTCACGGCACACGTGGATGACCAGGCGCATACTCAGCATTCCTTTCACTTGTGCCGGAACCGGAAGTGGGCTGGACACGTGGAAAATTAAAACGTTTGTCTCTTGTCAAAACCACCGCCTCAAAAAGGGGGTGAAGCCTAACTCCCCTGTCTCTGTTTATACTATTGTTACCAGAGGATCCAATCCACAGACTTTCCAGCCACTTGCGGTCCCAGAATCTGTGCGCCCGGTCAATTGGTAGTTGTCTCTAAAGTACGCCTCAAAACTGAAATCCCTGCCAGACCATCCTACGTGGCCATTCGTTTTTGAGCCACGATGGGAAAATCTGTACAATACCCGTAAGACTGCCAATCATCCTTTTGGTATTCATCTCCAAGAGCTACTCAAAGAACTTAATATTAAGGTAGTCAAGGTTGCCCAAACACCAAAGCAACCCCTTCCACCCTGGCATGCTCATGTTCCAACATGTGACTTCTCCCTTAGAAATTTGGGAAAGTCGGACACTCCATCATCTGTCTACCTGCAGCTTTATTCAGCACACCGAGCTGAACATTCTGACTTCGCACCAGTTTACACAGACGGTTCGAAGTCGGAATCATATATGGGATCTGCCGCGGTCTTTACAGACAGCACTACATCGGAGCAGATTCCTTCTGAATGTAGCATATTTACTGCAGAGCTGCACGCTATTGAGTTAGCCTTGGATCACATTAGTAAATGCCAATACCAACAGTTCATTTTATACTCTGATTCTCTAAGTGTTTTACAGGCCTTAATAACTGTAAGATATAATTCTCATCCAGTTCTGTCTAGCATTCAGCAGAAGATTCCCTTCCTCCGGGAACGTGAACATGATATCTGCTTCTGCTGGATTCCTAGCCACGTTGGGATTAGTGGAAATGATTTGGCTGACACTGCAGCCGAATCAGCAGTTCCCAGTAATAATCGCTGCCTGTTAGTCCCCTATACAGACTACAGGCAAATAATACACGAGAAAATACACTCCCAATGGCAGGATTCGTGGAATAGACAGACTGCGAATGAATTATATCATATAAAGCCTGTAATTGAACCGTGGCAGTCTAGTCTGCGCAGGAACCGTAAGGAGGAAGTTGTTCTTGCCCGGACCCGCATAGGACATAGTCATTTGACTCATTCATTTTTGCTGAGGGCTGATGACCCTCCAATGTGTAAGTCCTGTGGCACAGTTTTATCCATGAGACACATTTTAATTGATTGTCCAGATTTTAGCAATATCCGTTTTACCGCTTTTAATCATCTGACTGAGCCGTATACACTCAGTCAGATGTTATCCAACAATGACAATGTGTCTGCTGTTTTTAGCTTTTTTAAAATCAATAAATATTTTTGCTCGTATATAAAATTTACATTTTTCTTTTATATATTTGTTATACCTTTGGACATAGTGACCTAACTAATTAGGTCACTGAAAGTTTAAACTTTTTTATAAATGACATGGTCTTGGTGCATTATAGCCTTAGTAGCTAATGTACCAATAAAATCAAAACCAACCAACCACCACTGGAATCTCCACCCCCCCTAATCCTGTCTTGTTATTCTGGCCACTAGTGCAATGTATTTCTTAATCTCTGTCCTGATGTATATCAGGTGGTGCTTGAATGATAGTTTAGAGTCAAGTATAAGGCTGTGTTTTAGTTGGCTCACTAGTGTGATGGTCGTATTTTCCACTTTGATTTGAGGTGGCCTGCGTAGGTCGAGTGTTCCTCACCTACTGAAGATAAGTTGGTGGTATCTTCAGTATGTGAGTCTTCGTCTACTCCTGAGGTATCCTCAGGGCCTGGTTTGCCTTGTCCTCCAGTTGGGCTCTGTTGCCTGCGGCTAGTGTTAGGAGAAGTTTCTCCCCGAAGGCCTGGAAGTGGACTTTGCCTAGGTCCATGGCTAGATACTCATCAAGGACCATGGTCCACAGGAGCAGGCCAAGAACAGAGCCCCTGTGGACCGGTTGATTTAGTTTCCCATAAGGTTCAATGACGCTTGTCTTCTGTGAAAAATATGATTTCGTCATCTGGTAGAGGTTATCTGGCGTGTGGGCCTGCCATAGTCTCGCCAGGACACTTGGCCACCATATGGTATCCGAGCGTCCTGGAAGGGTTGAAGCCTGACCTTCCTCCAGGATAAATGGCAGTTCACGTCGGTTCGTAGTATTGTTTTATGTCAGTCCAGTCATTGTTCTTAGTGTAGATTTGCAGTTGTTTTGATAAAATCAGAATGGCTGATTCTGGGAAGTGTCCAGTATGTTGTTTATTGATTGGTGCCACGTGGGAGTCAGGGTGCCCTGCAGCGTCCATGTTGTCACGGTGACTTCCCCTCTGGCAAGCTTGTTGGTTGCTACCTATCTTACAACACCACTACCACTCCCCAGGGTTCATTATTTCCGGTTGTGCCTCCAAATTGTCTCCCAAGCCTTGCACTTGCTTTTGGTTATTAGATTTGTGTACCTCATTTTGTGTCTTTATAGCTTTCCTTCAGAATTAACTTCAGTCTCAGCAGCTGGCCATGTCTGTCTCTTGCTCTCTGAAACTGTTTTCTATTTTCTAATCACCTCCCACCTTAGGGTTTGGGTGTCTGGGGTCCACCATTGGAGTTTTCATTTCATTGCTCCATCACTGATGCTGGTTAATATCTTGGTAACCCTCACTTGGGTGTCGTTTGGGTCAGATTGCAGGTTCATACTAGTGAGGTGCTGGGTCACAGGAGGTGCGAGCAGCTCCCCGATAATTTTCTAAAGTATCGTCAAAACAATCATGCCTTACAGAATTTTTGACCTATAAAGATAAAACTGAAAAAAACAGAATTACTTTTTACACCTAAAAGATTGAATCCTATAATCAACCAACTACATTGCATCAACTATGTGAAGCATTATCAAAAATAAAATCAAGTGAAGTTGGACCATACAACATACACTATGATACACCTAAAAGATTGCATTTTCCAAGGAGAGTAATATCCTGAAGCATGCCATCATGCAATAATCTTAGCTTTCCAAAAACCCAATAAAGATCAGAACAACCCAAACAACTATTGACCGATAGCACTCACTAGCTGTGTAAGCAGAGTTTTGGAGAAGATAATCAACAAAAGATTAGTCTAGTATTTAGAAACAACCAACTGGTTCAACAGTATGCAGTGTGGGTTTAGACATAATAGATACATTTATAAGTTCAAAAAATATGGTTACCGTATTTTTTGATATCGAAAAGGCCTATGACACAGCATGGAGATACAGTATACTACACGACATCCACAATTCAGGCCTCAGAGGACATTTGCCCTATTCATTCAAAACTTTATGAAAATGGTACATTAAACCCCCGATTTAATTGACCCTGATATTTCGGATTTAACGGACCAGACAAATAATAATACAATAATGTACATATTGATCTCAACAATATTATTTTTTAGGCTATACAAAACTTGCGTGTTATTATTAAATAAAAATTTAAAATAATTACCTATTTCCATTATTGTTTTGATAATTACCAACTTTTATTTTTATAATCAAATTCAGGAAATTTTTTTCTGAAAACATGTTCAAATAGCTGTTTTCCCAGATTACAGATAACAAATAAGAGCAGGTTGTGGCTTGTGAGCTGAACTTGACTCGTGACACTAAACTGCAGGTCTACCAACTCGTTTTGTTTCAGTCTCAGTTTGCCTCAAGCTATCGGGCAGTCAGGTTGTATACAGAGTGTTCTGTGATTTCTGAATTGTGACTTTATTTATTAAATAATTTTGCAATTCTTACAATTTAAAATGGCATCAAATGTGAACTTAAATGTAGCACAGAAATTAAAGCTAATTGAGAAATTAGAACTAGGCTACTGAAATTTATAGCATAAAAAAATGCTGTTTCTGATATCTGTAAATCTAAGGCCAAATTGCAACATTTTATATGTACAACAGAATATTATATATTCTTTATTATAATTTAATAATTTTATATTGCAGTACTGTATTATTGTATGTAATAAAGCTTTTTTTTTTACATTAAGACCAACATTCGATTTAACAGATTTTCGGCATTAACCGACACCCCTTCTCCATTATTAGTCCATTAAATTGAGGGTTTACTTACATGTACATATATACATATCTAACCTGATATGTACATATCAGGTTAGATATGTATATATATTAACCTGATATGTACATATCAGGTTAGAGTACAGAACACCATGTCAAAAACATATAAACTAGAAAAGGAATTCCCCAGGGGTTCCATCCTGAGCACCATACTATTCATCATAAAAATAAATAGCATCACAAAACAACTACCATGCACGGTGTCACATGGACTATATGTAGATTACTTCAGTATATCGTAGCAAGCACGGAATGGGAACAGAAAAAGGCAACTACAATGCGCAATTAACAAAATCAGTAGTTGGGCCCAGAAAAATGGATTTAGAATTTCACAACAACAACAGTCTGCATACATTTCTGTAGGAAAAGAAACTTACATCCCGACCCTGAACTAACAATAGAAGGTTACAGAATACTGGTTAAGCAAAGCGTAAAAAAAGTTAACCTTTGTAGAGCGTATAAAGCAATTACGAATAAAATGTATGAGACTACTCAATATCCATCAGTATCAGTAACAGTAAAGTTCCGGTCAATCCTTCCCTATCTCTTCCATCATGCAGTATAATTGATGACTTTTGAGGTTATGATGAACATCGTGGCGAGATCCAATATTCCTTACATTTCGAGGGTACAGCTCTAAAACGGTGTTCGCAGGCCGGCCGCTAGTTAGTACACCGGATTGAACCTATTGGTAGCTCTCTAGGAGACTTCCGGATCAGCTAGTGTATAATCTTGCTACCTCTACTCTGCCAGATAGTGACTGGAGGGAGTCCGAGTAGTGTGTATGCGGGGAGCATTGTCGAGGCCACGTTATATCAAGGATCTGGGTATATTCTTACCATGTGTACGCCATATCCAAAAATTTCATTACTTCATACAGCATGTCCCACCCACTTTTCCTTACTATTGAATACGTCGTGAATTGTCAAACTAATAGAGCAAGCTTATCTGCGAAAAGATCTAAACCCCCCCCAAGCACTTCCTAATTCATTTCACAAATATACGTGGTCTCAACCATATCCATTTCCACTTGCAGTCTGCCAAACCCCATGTACTTTTTCTGACAGAATCTCAGTTATCGGTTGATTCAACTACTGCTCATCTCGGATGCCCAAATTATTTGCTGTATGATTCCTTTCACCTCAAAGGTGGTACTTCTGCATATGTCCGTTCTGATATGCCCTGTCAGAGACTTGGCAGTTTGGAATTTCCTCTCTTTGATCTTCTCTGGGTTAAAATCTCTTTACCTCATTGTGTCAAATTCATCTGTTGTCTCTACCGTTCTCCCAACTCCACTAATCACTTGTAGCTCTTTAACTTCCTCTCTTTGCAACTTGACTTTCTCCAATCCAAATTTCCTAACAGTGAGATAATTTTCCTTGGTGATTTTAATGTTCAACTCCAGCTGGCTTCCATTTTCTAGTCACACCGACCCAGCAGGTCGAGATGCTGAGACTTTTGCAATTACTAATGACCTTGCACAGATTGTTCATTTACCTACAAGAATACCGGACAATCCTAATCATACAGCCAATACGCTTGATCTTTTTCTCACAAACAACCCTTCTAAGTACAAGGTCGAAGTGAGAGGTCCTTTAGGCACTTCAGATCACAACTTGGTGATTATCTCTTCTCCAATGGAACCTTTATCTCATGGCTATTCCCAACCTAGTGTTGTTTGGCATTACAAGAATGCAAAATGGGATGACCTGCAAGATTTCTTTTCTTTTCCTTGGTCGGATTACTGTTTCAAAACTTCTGATGTCAACATTTGCTCAGAACGTGTCAGTGAAATTATTCGTGCAGGAATGGACGGATTTATCCCACACTCCACTTTAAAATCTTGTCCTTTATCTAAACCTTGATTTTCCAATAAATGTGCTAAGGCTGTTCAAGAGAAGAATGTTGAATATCGTAATTGGTTTGTTTCTAATTCTTCAGTTTCATTTTCTGTCTACACCAAAGCTCGCAACAATTGTAAAGCCGTTATTAATCAGTCCAAACTAGAGTTTGAACAGGCTAAGAGTAGAAAACTTGCTTCTTGCCATAATGGTAGCCGAACATTCTTGTCTCTTGCCAAAGCTATTGCCCGCAACTTTTGCCGGCCCCGGGTGCCAAGCGAATGTGATCGAGCGTTTTCTCTGTGCTTAAAAAGTGATTATATAAAAGCGATTTAAAGTTATATTAAGTTACTGCCCTTAAGAAATTTATTTTTTATATCAGCTACTGTCACAAAAAGTACTTGTACAGAGCAAGAAAGAAAAGCTACCTTTCTTTATTTTTCATACTTCTTTTACTAACACTTAATACTCTACGCTTGGTCACACCGGGCACTGCTCCTGCCTCCTCGTGGCGGGGCCGGAAGTCTTGGCAGAAAAGCTCATCTGCCAAGGACTAAAAGGAGCAAACATGGATCAACATGCCTTTCCGCCTCTCGAGCCGACAAGCTCTCGGCCAGAGTTAGACCCTGACCATAATACGTCGCAACCCAAGAGGTTGAAAACCACTTCCTCAGCGACAAATTGTCCTGCATTTCTTATAATGCACTCTCTTGCAGATCAGCCTCTCAGTAAGCTCTCTCCGTTCCTTATCCAGAAACAACTGGAAAGTTTGGCAGGATCTCCTAAGACAGTCAGGAGATTACAATCAGGCGACCTGCTATTGGAAACAGCGAACAGTAGACATTCAGAGAAACTGCTAAAACTTACAAGTTTTGCTGGAATTCCAGTAAAGGTTTCTCCCCATGCCACCCTAAATACATCTAAGGGTGTTATATCCAGCTGGGATCTATTGAATGTCACGGAGGAGGAGTTAACACAAGAGCTTCAAGATCAAAATGTCACTGCTGTGAAAAGAATTATGGTGAAAAGAGAAAATATACTCACACCTACAAGGAATATTATTCTAACTTTTAACACGCCAAATCTACCACCATCGATAAAAGCAGGCTACCTACTCTGCCGCATTAGACCATATATTCCTAACCCATTGAGATGTTTTAAGTGCCAGAAGTATGGCCACTCTCAAACGGCATGCAGAGGAAACCAGGTTTGTCCTAATTGTGGGTCCGCTGACCACACCCAAACTGACTGCTTGGCAAAAGAAATGACTTGTCCCAACTGTAAGGGAAACCATCCTGCCTACTCAAGGACGTGCGATAGATGGAAAACTGAAAAGCAAATCGTTAAATATAAGATTGAAAATAAAGTGAGCTTTCAGGAAGCACGGAAATTAATTGCTCCCAGTGTGAATAAACGTACGTACGCCAATATTACGCAAAAATATCAATCAGTAGCCACTCAAACTGATGTTACAGTCCCTTCTACCACCTCAATCTCTGACTGGGCTCGGACTGTTCTCTCTCAGCAACAGTCCAATGTCCCGAAACAGTTGAACCAGGCAAGTAATACTGCACTTACAGTACCAGCTACAACTTCTTCTCCTTCCCCAGTGATTTCTTCTATACCGAATAATCGCAACTCAAATTTAAAAAAGAATATCCAAGAAACGTCTATGGATACTATTGACTCATCCAGACAGGAAGAACCGATCTTAGTAATATATGCGGAAGAAGAAATGGACACCGGTCGACCATTATTCCCAAAAAAAGATAAACCAAGGCCTGAACGTCACAAGACAGTCACATTAAAAAAACAGTCAGAAGCAGCTTCTTCTACTAAACATCAGTAATGCCTTTCATTCTACAATGGAATTGTAGAGGATTTCGTAGCAACCTTAACGATATTCAAGTCTTAATTAACCGCTACTCTCCAGTTGGTTTCTGTCTACAGGAAACCTATCTAACTCCGCAAATTTCCACCAACATAAAGAACTATGTAATCTATCGGCATGATCGTAATAATTCAAATACTGCCCGTGGGGGTGTGGCCATCTTAGTCAGCTCAAATATCCCGACCAAGCAAATTTTTTTGCAAACTACAATTGAAGTTGTCGCCGTACGTTTGATAACCCAGATTGCTTTAACACTGGTATCAGTCTATCTCCCACCAAGTCATACCTTCTCTTACCAAGACCTTGAAAACCTGCTAATGCAACTAGAACCCCCTGTCTGTCTCTTGGGTGATTTCAATGGCCACAACCCCTTATGGGGATCGACAAAATTAGATATCCATGGCCGCTTAATTGAAACCTTTCTGGATAAGGAAAACCTTACTGTTCTTAATACTGGTGCACCTACTCACATACAACTACCAACTGGACAAACCTCTGCAATCGATCTATCAATATGTTCCCCGATTCTGTATCCAATTATAGAATGGTCTGTTATAGACGATCCCATGGGCAGCGACCATTTTCCGATTATTTGCGACCTGCTCACTGCACAACCACCATTAATCATACCCTGCAGGAAATGGAAGCCAACTGGGTCAAATTTCAATCAGTTGTCACCCTGGATGAACAATATATACAAACACAGTCGATAGATGAAGCCACAGAGTATATCACTTCACATATAATATCTGCAGCTAAATGTTCGATTCCATTGTCGAATCCCCAATCCCGACGGCACCTTAACTATTGGTGGAATCAAGAATGCACAATAGCTAAGAAGTTAAAAAATAAAGCGTGGAATTTATTTCGTAGATCCCCAACCACAGCTAATCTTATCAATTACAAGAAACTAAGAGCAAAAGCACGTCGCACTCAAAGAGAAGCAAAGAAAAATTCTTGGATTCGGTTTGCATCCACCATAAACAGAAACACTAACTCCAGGTTAATATGGAAGAAAATCAGGCAGATTTCTGGAAAATTTCCAACCACCCCTTCACCAATTCTTTCATGGAATGGGCAAGAACTATCTGCTCCTCAAGACATTGCAAATGCCTTGGCTAAAACTTTTGCCGAAGTTTCTGCGGCATCAAATTATTCTCCGGATTTCCAGAAAATAAAGACCCAGACTGAACAACGAGCCATCAACTTTCGAACTTCAGTTTTCTTTCCATATAATCAGCCTCTGCAATATCATGAACTTATACATGTCATTAAAACAACACGCAACAGTGCCGCTGGACCAGATGGAATCTCTTACATTATGTTACAACACCTTGGTGAGAGAAATTTACAAATACTGCTGGTCTATTATAACCGGATATTTATGGAAAACATTTATCCCAGCTCTTGGCATCATGCCACAGTTCTTGCCTTTTTGAAACCCGGTAAAGATCCTACCAGTCCTAACAGTTATAGACCTATTTCTTTATCCAGTTGCCTCGGTAAATTACTTGAAAAAATGATCCATAATCGCCTTGTTTGGATCATCGAAACGCAACAACTAATTAGCAATAATCAGCATGGCTTTCGAAAGAACAGGTCCTCCTTAGATCTCATGATCAAAGCTGAGTTTGCTATTCGTAATGCCTTTGTGAAAAATGAACATCTTGTTATGGTTTCCATAGACATAGAAAAGGCATTTGATACTACCTGGCGTCGTGGCATTCTCAGTGACCTCCATGCTCTAGGTCTACGAGGCAACCTCCCTATATTCATCAGGAACTTTCTCAGGACTCGTTCGTTCCAAGTTCAATACCGCAACTCGCTTTCTATGACATTTTTACAGGAAGAAGGAGTGCCACAAGGGTCCATACTTAGTGCAACCCTGTTTGCCCTAAGAATCAATTCCATCACAAAAGATCTTCCAAATACTGTTGAGACCTACCTTTATGCCGATGATCTCTCTATTTCTTGCCATTCTCTGAATATGAGATCCATTGAACGGCAGCTGCAGATATGTTTAAATAAAGTCCAAAGGTGGGCAGAGTTAAATGGCTATCATCTATCACAGCAGAAAACTGTTGCAATCCACTTTTGTAATCAACGGAAAATGCATACAGATCCCGAACTTCAGATGCAAAACTTTACCGTTCCAGTGACTAACAGCATCAAATTCTTGGGCTTAATCCTTGACAGGAAACTGAATTTCCTTGAGCACATTAAATCTGTGCGTATATCCTGCCTCAAAAAGCTGAACATACTAAGAGCTTTATCTGCCTTGTCTTGGGGAGCAGATCGTACATCTTTGTTGCTCTTATATAGAGCATTGATCAGATCCCGATTGGATTATGGTGCTCCTCTTTATGATTCCGCCCGTAAGAGTACATTGAAATGGCTGGATCCTATACAGCATAGCGCATTGCGGATTGCACTTGGTGCTTTCAGGACATCTCCTACTCATAGCTTGTACATTGAAGCTGATGAGCCCCCCCTTCACCTCCGCAGAAAAACGCTGCTTCTAAAGTATGCAGCCCGAATAACAAAATTGTGGTCATCATCCTGTTCAGCCATACCTCTTTAATCCACCACTTCAAAACCTCTATAGAAATAAACCCAGTAAAATAAGACCAGCAGGCTTACGCCTCATTGAGTTAATGCAGAGTTGGAATGTTCAGATTTTCAACAGGCAACATTTAATGAATTATTCCCAACCGCCATGGATTCCGCCTCCTCAGTTATATTTCGATACTTATCTTGACAAATGGGGAAAGAATCGTCTACCAACACTCAATATGAAGCAACTCCATGCAAGCCATATTCAGAAATACGTTGATTTTTTGCCCATATATACTGATGGCTCCAAATCACATTCAGCCGTTGGAGCAGCGGCAGTATTTCCCTCTACTATCATCTCAGCTGCCCTTCCACCTGAGTACAGCAGCTTCTCCGCAGAACTTCATGCAATAAAATTAGCTTTAGAAAACCTGAATCTCAACCCATCTGTAAAATATGTTGTATACACAGACTCTCTCAGCTCAATAACTGCAATGCAAAACTCCTCCTACAAGGCTCATCCTGTGTTAAATCAAATCGGAAGACTCCTATTACAAATTGAAGAACGTCATCAATCAGTGACCTTTTGCTGGATCCCAGCACATTCGGGGATAAAGGGTAACGAACTTGCTGATGAAAATGCTAAAAATCCGTCAACCTTTGATTTAACCTCCAGTCCGGTTCCAGCCTCTGACTACTGTCACATCATACGAACAGCAGGTTTCGCGAAGTGGAAAGAGCTATGGCACACACAAAAGAATAATAAACTCTATCAGCTGAAACAGGATCCAAAGCATTGGCGCTCTAGCACCAAAACAGTGCGAAGAGAAGAAGTGGTTCTTGCACGGGCACGTATTGGACACACATATCTGACCCACCTCCATCTGCTCAGAGGCGAAGATCCTCCTCAATGTCCATACTGTTCAGAAAATTTAACAGTAAAACATATTCTGATAGACTGCCTTCAATATCAACAGGACAGAACATCCGTCCTCTGTTCCCTGAGAAATCTACGAGAACCAATGACATTGCAACATATTATTGGAGATGATGCAAACATCAACGAGTTTTTCTCTTATCTGAAAATAATTGGACTTTATGATAAATTCTAAAGTATCTCTGTAAACGCAACCAAGCTGTTATGCCTAAATTATGTTTTTAGCTATGCTTAAATTTTGTGTTTAGCATTTTCATGTGAATAGGCGCATTATAGCCACAGCAGCTTATGCGCCATTAAACCCCCATAACACACACACACACACACGCAACTTTTGCCCATCTCTGCTCTCACCTCTGCCCAAACCAGATGGATCTGCTGTCACTTCAGCCAAGGATAAAACTGACCTGCTAGCATTCCATTTTTCTTCCAACTCGTGTATTAATGATCTTGGCAAAACACCTCCCACAATTCCCAACACACTCCATTCAATGCCTCCTGTGGTCTTCCGTCAAAAGGATGTCAGAAGGATTTTGACGAATCTTGATGCTAAGACAGCTCCAGGTCCCGATGGTATTTCTCCACTTATTCTCAAAACCTGTGCTCCTGAATTTACTCCTATCCTTTGCCGCCTTTTTTCACTTTCTTATTCCAAAGGTGTTTTTCCTTCTGCTTGGAAATTTGCTCATATCCAACCAGTTCCTAAAAAGGGTGACAAATTCCTCCCATCCAATTATCGTCCCATTGCAATTACTTCTACTCTTTCTAAAGTAATGGAGAAATCAATTAACTGCCAACTCTTAAACTACCTAGAAACCTGCCGTCTGAGCAACGATCGCCAGTATGGATTCCGTCAGTGTCAATCAACTGGTGATATTCTGGCTTATGTTACCCATTTATGGACTAATTCAATGGAAAGGTTTGATGAAACACAAGTAGTTGCTCTTGACATCGCAAAGGCTTTGGATCATGTTTGGCATAAAGGTCTTCTAAACAAGCTTCCATCTTATGGTTTGCCAACTGTTTTTAGTAATTGGTTATCCAGTTTTTTCTCTAATCGCTCACTGAGGGTGATGGTTGATGGCTCTCTGTCTTCTAACTTCTCCATTAATGCCGGTGTCCCCCAAGGTTCAGTTCTTTCCCCCACTCTTTTACTCTTTTATATTAATGACCTTCTTCCATTGACTGGAAATCCTATCCATAGTTTTACCGATGATAGCACATTACATTCCACTTTCTATTTTGAGAAACCTTGTTCTGCTCGATCAGCTTCAACATCTCGAAAATCTGCTACCAATTCCTTAAATGCCGATCTTCAGGTAATTCTCCAATGTGGCAAAGACAACTTAGTTGATTTCAACCCTTCTAAAACTCAGTCTTGTCTTAAAAAGGATTCTTCTGCTCCTATGCTTATCTTTAGTGACACTCTGATTTCTAGGTAAAATGATATACAGTGAAAATTCTCCTAATGGACACCTCTCTTTAACGGACATCTCTCTCTACAACGGGCATTTTCAAATTCCCCAACTCACCTCCATTGGTTTTAACGTGTTTGCAGCTTCTGTCTAGTGGACATTCTCTGTAACGGATGCGGACAGGCAATCTGCATTGTTTCATTTAGATTAGCACTTAATTTGATCTCCCCATAACGGACAGCGGGCGAGCTCACGGCCCTTTTTCTAGGAACGTTTCTTCCACGTATTGCCTCAATCATGTGTTTATTTTCCATTTCCGATTCTCTGAATTTTATCAAGGTTTACGTCGCGGTTCTAAACCCTTTTTCAAGAATTTTAAGGCACGTGTAAAACTTCTGATGAATTCGGTGTGTGCAGGAGGGGGGGGGTGATTTGGTCGGCCTTTTGTCTTTTCAGTTTCAGTTTTCAGTTTTGTTCAGTGTCGTGTGAAGTGCACAATGTCTTCTCGTAAACATTTAACTTTAAAAGATAAAGTCGAACTCATTAATGCGTATGATCGGCAAAAAAATAGTGTTCGCAATCTCCCTGCAAAATTCAAAATTGGGAAGACGCAGCTAAGCGACATCCTAAAGAAAAAAAAAAAAAAAAAAATGAACCGCTCAAACAATTTTGGCAACACGGAAATGATCAGGTTCAAAAATCATTCCCGAAAACTGTTGGACTTCAAATTGACAATGTTACGTATGAGTGGTTTTGTCGCGCACGTGCTAAAAAAATTCCCATTAATGGGCCTATTATTAGGGAAAAGGCTTTGGAGGTTGCGAAATCTATGGGAGTTCAAAGCTTCTGCGGGGATGGCTAGACAAGTTCAAAACTCGGCGTAAAATTTCTTGGAAAACCGTAAGTGGTGAAGGTGGATCTGTTTGATACTGGGGTTGTAACAGAGTGGTCCGTCAAATTGGAAGATTTATGTCATGATTTTGAAGCTAAGGATATTTGCAACTGTGACGAAACAGGGTTGTTTTTTAAAGCTCTTCCTGAAAAAACAATGTCTAAAAAACAAAAAATGCCAGGGCGGAAAAATTTCTAAGGAACGCTTGACTGTACTATTGTGTACAAATATGCTGGGAGACTTTGAACAACCTCTTGTTATAGGAAACTCACGAAATCCTCGTTGTTTCAAGGGCATAAAGTTGAATCTTTTGAATGCTGACTGGAAGCCTAATAAAAAAGTGTGGATGACACGAGATATCATGAGCGAATGGATAAGTCACTTTAACCAAAACATGATTCGTCAAAAAAGAAAAATTATTCTTTTCATGGATAATGCTGCATCTCACCTGCACATTGAATTGTCCAACATTCAAATCATTTTTCTGCCACCAAACACATCTGCCGAGTGTCACCCCTTGGATCAAGGGATAATAAAAAATTTTAAACTTCACTACAGAAAATGTGTTTTAAGACATCTCATTGCAAACATGAACGATGTAACATGTGCAAGTGACCTTGCAAAGAAAATCAGCATCCTAGATGCGATTCAATGGATTTCCTCTTCAGTGAATGCAATTAGAAAACAAACTGTCATGAACTCTTTTGTAAAGTCTGGCTTCTCAAACGCAAAAATTGAAGTTGTGAACAGCAATGTGGAGCAACAAGAAGAACAAGAACTTCAACATCTATTGATAATGTACGATATTTCAGCTACAAGTGACCCTGGCTACAAAGATATAGACTCGAACCTCACTACCGAAGATGGTGCTCTAGATATCAACGACATTATCATCGATATTTTTCAAGACGTTCCTCATGAGGATGAAGAAATGGAAGGAGGTCATTCTGTCGAAGAACATATTAACGACGAACCACCGATGAAAATAAAAGAAGCGCTCATACAAATCAATCGTTTAAAAATGTTTTTCGCCGCTGAAGAAGATACTGAAGGACTTTCGATGGTTTCTTCACTCCAAACAAATGTTGAAAACAAAATTATCAGCCGGAAGAAGGTGCAGAAGAAAATAAGTGATTACTGTATGTATTTTTCTTAAGATAAAGTCATAATATGCATAGCACAATTGTATGTATATTATTTACAAAAATATTGTGCAAAATCTGTATATAATTTAATTTAATTTTACGTTAAACGTTTAACGATTTTTCTTTATCTCTTGTGTATGTAATTGTATGTTATTTACAAAAATATTGTTCAAAATCTGTATATATTTTAATTTAATTTTACATTAAACGTTTAACGATTTTTCTTTCATTCTTTTTTTTTCTCCCTCAGACTTCTTGTTAGCGGACACTTCTCTCTAACGGACACATTTTCGTTCCCCATGGCTGTCCGTTAAAGGGAAGTTTCACTGTATCTCTTTTGGGGATTACCCTGACTTCTAATCTCTCTTGGCACAAGCACATTACTAATATTGCTTCCTCTGCATCTAAAAAACTTGGTTTTCTGTTTTGCTCTCGGCGTTACTTTTCTTCCAAACAGCTGCTCACTCTGTATAAATTGGAAATCCACCCTGCCATGGAATATTATTCCCACATCTGCAGTGGAGCCCCCAAAACCTCTCTCAGGCTTCTTGATTCCATTCAGAAGAGGGCAGTTATGTTAATTAATGATTCATCTCTAACAGAGTCTCTCCACTCGCTGTCTCATAGACGTACTGTTTCTGCTGCATGCCTCTTCTACAGATACTTCCATGGGAACTGTTCTTCTGAATTGGCTTCTATAATTCCCTCTCTCTCTTTCAAAACAGTCCGACACGTGCCGCCACCAGCCAACATCAGTTTACTGTCCAACTTCAAACTCACAGAACCAACTTTTTATCTTCCTCTTTTATTCATTGAACTGCCGTTTTCTGGAACAACCTTCCTTCATATGTATTTCCTGAGAATTATAGTCTACAGAAGTTCAAGTCCAATGTCAACAAATATCTTCTTTCGTCTTCTAAACCTCCAACCCAAGCACGGTTCTAAGTACTATAGGTTCTAATACCTCTTGTGGTTGGGGTTTACATAAAAAAAAAATATAAAAAAATCTTGGTGAGCAGACCGTTATACCCTGCTCAACCTTTTCAAAACACTAGTAAGGTCAAAAATAGATTACAGAGCACTCGTTTTTGCATCCACCAAAAAGAGCGCCCTCAAGCTGTTAGATCCGATTCACCATAGTGCACTGTGAATAGTAACAGGAGCCTTCTGCACATCACCTAAATACAGTCTTTATACAGAAGCTAATGAACTACCATTGTTCCTCAGGAGGTTTCTCATACAAGATAAGATCCAGAAGAGACCATCCCACTTGGACATCCCTATTCTCACCAAAATTGGAAAACATATATAGGAACAGCAAAACTGCAAACAAGCCCCTAGGAATTAGACTACAAGAGCTACTGACAAAGTATGATATTAACATAGATAATGTTTCAAATATAGGGCACATAATACTACCATGGATAAACCACTCCACAACTTGTGAACTTTCCACACAAATCTGGAATAAAAATAATTTTTCAGACATCAACTTTCAACAACTGCATGCAAAACATAGAACTAAATATCCCAACCATGTACAAATATATACAGATGGATCAAAATCAGAGAACCATGTAGGAGCATCAAATAACAGATAACTTCCAAAAGAATTAGTAGAATTCGTAGCAGTTCAGATAGCCCTGGAGCACTTCAGAACCATATATCATTTGAAAACAGTAATATACTCTGATTCATTAAGTGCAATACAAGCCATACAAACTACAAACAATATAACCCATCCAGTTCTCAATCAAATTAAACAGATATTAACAGACTTAACAAAAGGAAAACAAGAAATACTTTTCTGCTGGATACCAGGACACAAAGTGATAAAAGGAAATGAAGCTGACAGCATTACAAAATCAACAACTAACCTCCAGAAACAATCTTTTCCAGTTCCATATAAGGACTACAAACCAATCATCAAAAACCGCCTTCTAACACTGAACTCTGGCAAAAACAAACTTCAAATAAATTATATGAAATAAAACCAAAAGTTGAATATGCATACATAGAAACAAAATAACAAATGAACTGGTGCACTATGGTCTCCATTGTGAATGTGCCAATAAACACCAAAATAACCAACCCATCAACAAAGGCACCTTTTTCATGCTTAACTGCTCGTGTAGAAAAGTGACTGACCCATGGCTAATCTTTATTGGCCATATGTTCAATATTCATTTTACGGTCTTCCATAACTAATTTATTCACCTAGTTATCTATTTCCTCATTTTGGGCTGTTTCTGGCAACCCAGTCCGTGGTCATTCTATTCTCTCTGTCATGCTTAAACCACCTCCAGTTTGTATGCTCTGATGGAGTACATTCATCACATATGTTGTTCAAACACTGAACGATTTCAGGTTATTCCACTTTCTCTCTTTACGGTTTTTACTCCACTCACTGCTCAAAATTTTCTGGATGCCACAGTTGCTGTGAAAAGGCACCTTGTTAGTATGCAGCAGATTGCTCTCGTGGGAATAATACCATGTGTCAGGCTGTTTCATCAAATTCGCTGTGTGTTGTAATAACTGATAAGTTGTCTGCTGACCTGTTGGTCATTCAGACTGATCTAATGTATTGTGTTAGAAGAGGCATTTCCATGGAAATTCTAGGCATATGGTTATGCCCAGTTTGGAGGATAGCTGATCATCCTACAAATGTTCTGGCTGAGAGGAGGCACTTCGATGATGAATTACTTTATATTTGACAGATGTGCTAGAATGACTAAGAAAGGTAGCGAAACTTTTGCCTTTTTGTCCTGTGTTTCGATTGTGGATTCATGGTACAAACCTTGGCTCTAGTTTATTTGAACTTGAAGCTTGTTTCATCTTGATCAGGCATGGTGTGGTCTAGGGTTTGTCAACCTGGATTGACTGAGTTGGGATTGTGCAGGTGTAGAGATCCTGGGACCATTCTTCATATTATGATCAATTGTGACTCTTTGCCAATTTCTGATCTTGCCTGCAGATTGAGACTTGGATGCTCTGTGAGAATCATTTGTTTTCCTTATTCATTGATCAGAGATCTTTTAGAGTTAACACGTTTGTTAAGGCTTGTTGTTGTTGTTGGGATTGTTGGGATATCAGAGACGTGGTGTCACACAGATATAAGTAATGCGGAACTGGAATTTGGGGAATACAATGTATATAGAAAGGATAGACAGGACAGGAGGGGAGGAGGGGTTATGCTATTAATTAAGAAACAGATAAAGTCAAAGGAAGTGAAGCCAGTTGACATCGATGGAGAGGGCAGTGTCGAGTCAGTTTGGTGTGACATAAGCATAGGGAAATCAAAATTGAGAGTAGGAGTGTGCTATAGGCCTAATGACTCTGATGAGTATAATAATATATTGTACAGGGAAATAGAGTGGGCCAGTAAATCAGAGAGTCTTATAATGGGGGATTTTAATTTCCCAGATATTGACTGGAATTTGTGGGTTGGTCACTCGCACACTAGCAAGGCTTTTGTGGATTTATTGGATGATTGTTTTCTACATCAGCATGTTCGTGAGGCAACAAGAGGGAGCAATACTCTTGATCTGATTATCAGTAGTGATTCTTCATGCATTAAGAACCTGCAGATAAATGAACCACTAGGTGGCAGTGATCACAGTGTGTTGAAGTGGGATTTACTCAAGGAGGTAACTACCATCAGAGGTAAAGGGAAGGGTTTTTGTTTTCGTAAAGGCGACTATGATGGTCTGAGACAGTATTTAAATTCTATACAGTGGGACCAACTGATGTGTTACCAACAGCAAACTCAAAATGGGAAGCATTCAAGGAACTAATCTTGGTGGCTACCAGGCTTTACATACCAACTAAGAAATATTGTTCAAGGTTTAGGCCTAAATGGATGTCAGATGGACTAATGAGACATGTGGCAGAGAAGAAAAATGCATGGGATACATACAAATTAATGGGTGACATGGAAGCCTATGATAGATATAAGTTGGTCTGTAACCAAGTCACAAAGGAGATTAGGCAGGCAAAGGCAGACTACGAAAAATCCTTGGCAAAGGATGCAAAGAAAAACAGAAAGGAGTTCTTTGCATACTTGAACTCGAGAAGGAAAGGGATGAATCAGATTGGTCCACTGGATATTGATGGTTCAACAGTTGAGGATCCTGCTCAGGTGGCTAACAATCTAAACCAGTATTTTGCATCTACATTCACACATGAGGAGTTATTCAGTAAGGAGAATGATGTAGGTAAAGTAAACATTGGCAGTGAGCTGGATGATTTTGTAATAACTGAGAGGAAAGTGGAGGAGAGATTGTTGAGGATAAACATAAAAAAGGCACCTGGGGTGGATGGGATCTATCCAGTTATATTAAAGGAGGCAGCAAAGGAAGTATGCAAACCCCTAGCCATAATTATGAGAGCTTCTTTGGACTCAGGGGAGGTACCCATAGACTGGAGATGTGCAAATGTAACCCCAATTCACAAAGGAGGATCAAAGGCTGACACAAGTAATTATAGACCTGTTAGTTTAACTTCTGTTCCAGGTAAATTAATGGAGGCACTGGTTAAAGAAGCACTGCAGGATCATCTAGACAAGAATTCAGTTATAGCTCAGACGCAGCATGGTTTTGTTAAGGGCAGGTCTTGCCTGACCAATTTGATTGGATACTATGATGTAGTCACAAAAGAACTGGATGCAGGGAATAACTTTGATATTATATATTTGGATCTTAGAAAGGCTTTTGATACTGTTGCACATGGAAGACTGCTGCACAAATTGGAGCAGTGTGGCATTGGAGGCAAATTGCTGCTATGGATAAGGGGATGGTTGAGTGGCAGAAGACAGAGAGTGGTAATCAATGGACACTGCTCAATGTGGACTAATGTTATTAGTGGAGTTCCTCAAGGTTCAGTGTTGGGTCCATTGTTGTTTTCGGTGTTTATGAATGAAATTGATGATGGGATATCAAGTTTAATGTCTAAGTTTGCAGATGATACAAAGGTTGGCAGGGTCGTTAAGGACACTACTGACGCTATGCTGCTGCAACAGGATCTGGAAAGGTTGAACAGATGGGCTGAGAGGTGGCAAATGAAGTTTAACATTGACAAATGTAAAGTACTACATATGGGTAACAGTAACCCCAGAGCAATGTGTCAACTCTACGGTACTACACTGACAGTGGTGGAGAATGAAAAGGACCTGGGGGTAATTGTGCAGGCAGATATGAAGTTCTCTGAGCAGTGCAGACGAGCTGCAAGTGTAGCTCATGGTGTCTTGTCAATGATATACAGGAATTTTTCTAGCAGGGATAAGGAGGTGATTATTCCCTTGTATAAGGCAATGGTTAGGCCACATCTTGAGTACTGTATACACGTCTGGAGGCCTCATTTCAAGAAGGATGTAGAGCTGCTCGAACGGGTACAGAGAAGGGCAACAAGATTAGTAAATGGAACAAAGGGTTGCTCTTACGAAGAAAGGCTTAAGTTTTGCAAATTACAGAGTCTGGAGACTAGGCACCGGCGAGGTGATCTGATAGAGGTGTATAAGGCTTTGAATGGTTTGAGCATGCTCAATGCCAATGGGATTCTTCATCTTTCTCAGAATAATCACCTCAGAGGGCATAAATTCAAATTGAGGAAGGATGGATGTCGGATAGATGTGCGGAAATTTGCCTTTGGCCAGCGGGTGGTTGGTTGGTGGAACCGACTTCCATCACTTGTTGTTGAAGTTGATAGCCTAAACAAATTTAAAGCTCAACTGGACAGGTATTTCGAACGAACGGAGGGGTGAAATGGGAGAGGGTTTTTTTTTTTTTTTTTTTGCTGATGCTGAATAAGCTTGCTTTCTTGCATCATATGCCTCTACTAATGCTAATGCTGTGTTTCATGGGATAGAGCCAACATGCTGGTTATTAGAGGCCCACCTTCACACCAGTAGGGATGGAAGCTCCCAGTATTGGATAGCATATCGAGAATCATTCCTTGCCACAGAGGCATTAATAATTTGTTTTGTGTTGTTTGCAATTAACCCCAGGGGCTCACATTTGGTGAGTATGGGCTTAGCACACACAGGGTCCTGAGCTGAGCTGTATATCATCATTCTTCTCTATCTTGGTGATTTCTCTCTCTCTCTCTCTCTCTCTCTCTCTCTCTCTCTCTCTCTCTCAGGGTGGCTCAGGAATTTTTTTTTTTGGCTGGTGCAGCATAAGCCTCAGGCTTTCTTGCACCATATGGCTAATAATAAAAATAATAATTGTTTGTTGTTGCATTTTGTTGAATATATTTTGAACTTGAGTTTGTCTTATATTGAGGGGCCCATCAAGCTCTCAGCTGGCCACTTCAACACTAGAGCTTGCACTTGGTCATCACGCGATACAGCAGCAACCCCCAAGGCAGAATGCGCTGGTCCCACAGGAACTTGTAGTTGTTGGTGACTCTATTGTCAGGGAAACGGGGAACATGCTTTGTAAAAAGGATAGGTGGAATAGGACCAGGGTATGTCTGCCAGGAGCAAAGGTTGATGATGTTGTAGAGCGGATATCATCTTTTGAGGACACAAAAGGTGATACAGTTGTACATGTTGGCACTAATGATATTAAGAGTAGGAGACCGGCGGAAATAAATAACAAGTACAGGTCACTGTTGAAAAAAAGCCGTGAATTAGGGTTGAATTTGAAAGTGTCTGCAATTCTGCCAGACACGATAGGAGGGAGTATATGATGAGAGCCTTTTCGATCAATTCAGCCCTGGAAAGATTGTGCAAGGCTCAAGGGGTAGAATTTTTTTCAGCTTGGTCTGTACTTGTTAACATGAGAGACCGCTTCTACAGGGATGGGATATACTTAAATAGAAAGGGTGCAAGAATGTTTGCTGATGCTATCGAGGCAATGTTAGGTGGGTCGGAAAACTGCTAGCTTGGGGGTGGGATACAAGGACTAATAGATTAACAGTAGCCACTGGCAGAGGTGAAAGTGATTCTTGTACTGCTTCTATTGGAATGAGCAGCAGCAGCCTGGAAAACAAGATGCAGGATAACTCAGAGACTGCTGGGAGTCATTGCGGTACAATTTAACACATGAGTTGTGTTAGGGAGCTAAGAATAGGAACAGGTGCATATATACTTGCGAGTACACCAATGCTAGGAGTTTGGTAAATAAATTTGATGAATTTGTGGTATTGCTCAAGGCATCAAAGGTGGATATTGTTGGGATTTCAGAGACGGTGTGTCACACAGATATAAGGAATGCAGAACTGGAATATGGGGAGTACGTCTACAGAAAGGATAGGAAGGGAGGAGGGATTATGCTATTAGTTAAGAAACACATAAAATCCAAGGAAGTGAAGCCATTCGAAATCACTGGACAGTGCAGTGTCGAGTCGGTTTGGTGTGATATAAGCATTGGGAGATCAAAATTGACAGTAGGAGTGTGCTATAGGCCTAATGACTCTGATGAGTATAATAAGCAACTGTACAGGGAAATAGAGTAGGCCAGTAAATCAGAGAGTCTTATATTGGGGGATTTTAATTTCACAGATATTGACTGGAACTTGTGGGTTGGTCACTCACACACTAGCAAGGCTTTTTTGGATTTATTGGATGATTGTTTTCTACATCAGCATGTTCGGGAGGCAACTAGAGGGAGTAGTACTCTTGATTTGATTATCAGTAGTGATTCTTCATGCATTAAGAATCTGCAGATAAAGGAACCACTAGGTGGCAGTGATCACAGTGTGCTGAAGTGGGATTTACTCAAAGAGGTAACTACCATTAGGGGTAAAGGGAAGAATTATTGCTCTCGTAAAGGCGACTACGATAGTCTGAGACAGTATCTAAATTCTATACATTGGGACCAACTGATGATGTTACCAACAGCAAATCTAGGCTTTACATACCAACTAAAAGAATATTGTTTATGGTTTAGGCCTGAATGGAGTCAGATGAACTAATGAGACAGATGGCAGAGAAGAAATATGGATGGGATACATATAAATTAACACATGACACAGAAGACTATGATAGATATAAGCTGGTCTGTAACCAAGTAACAAAGGAGGTTAGGCAGGCAAAGGCAGATTATGAGATATCTTTGGCGAAGGATGCAAAGAAAAACAGCAAGGAGTTCTTTAGTTATGTAAACTCTAGAAGGAAGCAGATGAATCAGATTGGTCCACTTGATATCGATGGTTCAACTGTTGATGATCCTGCTCAGGTAGCTAACTAACTAAATGAATATTTTGCATCGACATTCACACATGAGGAGTTATTCAGTGAGGGGAATGCCAGAGGTGTATTCAACTCTAGCAGTAAGCTAGATAATCTTGTAATAACTGAGAGTAAAGTGGAGGAGAAAATTGTTGAAGATAAGCACAAGAAAGGCACCTGGGGTGGATGGGATCTATCCAGTTATATTAAAGAGGCAGCAAAGGAAGTAAGCAAACCCTTAGCCATAATTATGAGAGTTTCCTTGGACTCAGGGGAGGTACCCATAGACTGGAAATGTGCAAATGTGACCCCAATTCACAAAGGTGGATCAAAGGGCGACAAGTAATTATAGACCTGTGAGTTTAACTTCTTTTCCAGGAAAATTAATGGAGGCACTGGTTAAAGAAGCACTGCAGGATCATCTAGACAAGACTTTAGTTATAGCTCGGACACAGCATGGTTTTGTTAAGGGGAAGTCTTGCCTTACCAATTTGATTGGATACTATGATGCAGTCACAAAAGAGCTGGATTCAGGGAAAAACTTTGATATTATATACTTGGATCTTAGAAAGGCTTTTGATACTGTGCTTTTGATATTGCACCTGGAAGACTGCTGCACAAATTGGAGCAGTGTGGCATTGGAGGCAAATTGCTGCTATGGATAAAGGGCTGGTTGAGGGGGAGAAGACAGAGAGTGGTAATCAATGGACACTGCTCATCGTGGACTAATGTTATTAGTGTAGTCCCTCAGGGTTCAGTGTTGGGTCCGTTATTGTTTTCTGTATTTATAAATAATATTGATGATGTTATATCAAGCTTAATGTCCAAGTTTGCAGACGAAAAAAGGTTGGCAGGGTTGTTAAGGACACTACTGATGCTATGCTGCTGCAACACAATCTGGAAAGGTTGAGCAGATTGGGCTGAGAGGTGACAAATGAAGTTTAACATTAATAAATGTAAGGTACTACATATGGGAAACAGCAACCCCAGAGCAACGTATCAACTCTGTGGTACTACACTGACAGTGGTAGAGAATGAAAAGGTCCTGGGGGTAATTGTGCAGGCAGATATGAAGTTCTCTGAGCAGTTCTGATGGGCTGCAAGAGAAGCTCGTGGTGTATTGTCAATGATATACAGGAATTTTTCTAGCAGGGATAAGGAGGTGATTATTCTCTTGTATAAGGCAATGGTCAGGCCACACCTTGAGTACTGTATACAGGTCTGGAGGCCTCATTTCAATAAGGATGTAGAGCTGCTGGAACGAGTACAGAGAAGAAGGGCAACAAGATTAGTGAATGGAACAAGGGGTTGCTCTTACGAAGAAAGGCTTAAGTTTTGCAAATTGCAGTGTCTGGTGACTAGGCACCGGCAAGGTGATCTGATAGAGGTTTATAAAGCCTTGAATGGTTTGAGCATGCTCAATGCTGATGGGATTTTTCCTCTTGCTCAGAATAATCACCTGAGAGGGCATAAATTCAAATTGAGGAAAGATAGATGTCCGGAAATTTGCCTTTAGCCAGTGGGTAGTTGTTGGTGGAAAATACTTCCATCCCTTGTGGAAGTTGATAGCTTAAATAAATTTAAGGCTCAGCTAGACAGGTATTTCGAACGAAGATGTGAAGTGGAAGTTTTTTTTTTTTTTTGGCTGATGCATAAGCTTGCTTTCTTGCATCATATGCCTCTACTAATGCTAATATGCATATAGGCTTTTTGGCTTGCTTGGTGTTCTAGGATTAAGCTCCATTGAGTGAGTTGCACTGGTCAACTATCCTGTGGCTATCTTATCAGTGAAGTTTAAATTTTAGTGCAGTGTGGGCTTTTAAAAAAAATATTTTCTTCCTATATTCTTTAGTAAACAGTGAAAACATAACTCTGACCATTAAAATTGCAGACAATTGGACCCTAGGGGCTCACAACTTGTGAGTATGGGCTTGGCACACCTAGGGTCCTCAGCTAGATATCATCATTTTTTCTCTTTCTTGGTGATTTCTCTCACTCTCTCAGGGTAACTTGGACTTTTTTTTTTTTTTTTTTTTGGCTGGTGCAGCATAAGCCTCAGGCTTCCTAGCACCATGTGTCTAATAATAACATAACGGAAGTCACTTGTTGCTATAAGAACTTAGCTGCAATAGAATTTACTGTTTTATGTAGTGGTATCACATTTTCAGATTTTATCAGAAAAACTACACTTTTGATTATATTTCAGCACGCATAACTTATAATTTTAATGATCAGGAAATAAAGAAAATCTTCATTTTTTTGAATCATCCTAAATAGGGAGTGTGTCAGATATTCTTCAACCACTGCATTATAAATCATGTATTCCTTATCTCTAGTTAAATCTCAATTTTGTTAGTTTTCAATTTGTTTGGTGCGGGGTGTTACTAACCATGTGCTAATGGCTTTACTAAATATTTCTTATTCACAATAATTACATTTCTTTATTTCATACTTCCTCTCCCAAAATATGCCTTGTGTACGGAATGTTCTTGGTGAAAATAATCATTGCTCATTTTTACATGCCCAGTGATGTAACTAGGGTTTTGGAGCCTGTGGCCAACATCAAATTGCACCTTTTCTTTTCATTGTTATGACAAGAAATTTTGCTTAACCAAAGTTCCAGTGTCAAGCATCTTTGCAAAACTGCATTACAAAATGTTGCACTTATAGATAAACAGCAATTCTGCATGACTTTTGTGTGATAAAAAGTGATATTAATGTGATATTAATGAAACTCCTAACTGATGTCTCAATGAAAAGCATTTAATTCCAATGAGTACTTTTTCATAAATCAAATCGTTGAGGCAACGTTTTACTTTTTTTTTTTTTTTTTTTTTTGTAAATGAGCATCTTAAGAAAAATTGCGAAATTTTCTGAAAATGCTATAGTTATCCCAGTAATTAGTTATTTACTTATACTAAAACCAAAGTAATTAATTAATAACCAGGAATAAGATGAATTTAGATTAAGTGATTGTTTGACTTTTTTTTTATTTTTTCTCTCTCTCAGAATACCAGGAAAAAGAGTATCAGGGTACGAAACCAACAAACTGTGAAAGATCAGGTATGAAGAATAAAATTAATTAGATGAATAATGTAAATTAGCATTACCATTAGCATTAGTAGAGGCATTTGATGCAAGAAAGCAAGCTTATGCAGCATCAGCCAAAAAAAAAAAAAAAAAACCCACTTCCACTTCACCCCTCTGTTCGTTCAAAATACCTGTCCAGCTGAGCCTTAAACTTATTTAGGCTATCAACCTCCACCACAAGGGATGGCAGTCTGTTCC
This sequence comes from Mastigoproctus giganteus, assembly GCF_048544385.1. Classification (NCBI taxonomy): domain Eukaryota; kingdom Metazoa; phylum Arthropoda; class Arachnida; order Uropygi; family Thelyphonidae; genus Mastigoproctus; species Mastigoproctus giganteus. The sequence goes on along the minus strand of NC_143579.1, from coordinate 141,496,482 downwards.
ACCAACCAACCACCCGCTGGCCAAAGGCAAATTTCCGCACATCTATCCGACATCTGTCTTTCCTCAATTTGAATTTATGCCCTCTCAGGTGATTTTTCTGAGCTAGAGGAAGAATCCCATCAGCATTGAGCATGCTTAAACCATTCAAGGCTTTATACACCTCTATCAGATCACCTCGCTGGTGCCTAGTCTCCAGACACTGTAATTTGCAAAACTTAAGCCTTTCTTCGTAAGAGCACCCCTTTGTTCCATTCACTAATCTTGTTGCCCTTCTCTGTACTCGTTCCAGCAGCTCTACATCCTTCTTGAAATGAGGCCTCCAGACCTGTATACAGTACTCTAGGTGTGGCCTGACCATTGCCTTGTACAATGGAATAATCACCTCCTTATCCCTGCTGGAAAAATTCCTGTATATCATTGACAATACTCCATGAGCTACTCTTGCAGCCCGTCTGCACTGCTCAGAGAACTTCATATCTGCCTGCACAATCACCCCCAAGTTCCTTTCATTCTCTACCACTGTCAGTGTAGTACCACAGAGTTGATACGTTGCTCTGGGGTTGCTGTTTCCCATGTGTAGTACTTTACATTTGTCAATGTTAAACTTCATTTGCCACCTCTCAGCCCATCTGCTCAACCTTTCCAGATCCTGTTGCAGCAGTGTAGTGTCAGTAGTGTCCTTGACAACCCTGCCAACCTTTGTATCATCTGCAAACTTGGACATTAAGCTTGATATACCATCATCAATATCATTTATAAATACAGAAAACAATAATGGACCCAACACTGAGCCCTGAGGGACTCCACTAATAACATTAGTCCACGATGAGCAGTGTCCATTGATTACCACTCTCTGTCTTCTCCCACTCAACCACCCCTTTATCTATAGCAGCAATTTGCCTCCAATGTCACACTGCTCCAATTTGTGTAGCAGTCTTCCATGTGCAACAGTATCAAAAGCCTTTCTAAGATCCAAGTATATAATATCAAAGTTATTCCCTGCATCCAGTTCTTTTGTGACTGCATCATAGTATCCAATCAAGTTGGTCAGGCAAGACTTCCCCTTAACAAAACCATGCTGTGTCTGAGCTATAACTGAAGTCTTGTCTAAATGATCCTGCAGTGCTTCTTTAACCAGTGCCTCCATTAATTTTCCTGGAACAGAAGTTAAGCTCACAGGTCTATAGTTACTTGTGTCAGCCTTTGATCCTCCTTTGTGAATTGGGGTCACATTTGCACATTTCCAGTCTATGGGTACCTCCCCTGAGTCCAAGGAAGCTCTCATAATTATGGCTAAGGGTTTGCTTACTTCCTTTGCTGCCTCCTTTAATGTAACTGGATAGATCCCATCCACCCCGGGTGCCTTTCTTGTGTTTATCTTCAACAGTTTCTCCTCCACTTTACTCCCAGTTATTTCAAGATTCTGTAGCTTACTGCTAGAGTTGAATACACCTCTGGCATTCCCCTTGCTGAATAACTCCTCATGTGTGAATGTCGATGCAAAATATTCATTTAGTTTGTTAGCTACCTGAGCAGGATCATCAACAGTTGACCCATCAATATCAAGTGGACCAATCTGATTCATCCCCTTCCTTCTAGAGTTTACATAAGTAAAGAACTCTTTGCTGTTTTTCTTTGCATCCCTTGCCAAGGATTTCTCGTAATCTGCCTTCGCCTGCCTAACCTCCTTGGTAACTTGGTTGCATATCAACTTGTATCTATCATAGGCTTCTGTGTCATGTGTTAATTTGTAAGTATCCTGTGCATTTTTCTTCTCTGCCATATGCCTCATTAGTTCATCTGACATCCATTTTGGCCTAAACCTTGAACAATATTTCTTAGTTGGTATGTAAAGCCTAGTAGCTTCCAAGATACGTTCTTTGAATGCTTCCCATTTTGAATTTGCTGTTGGTAACATCATCAGTTGGTCCACTGTATAGAATTTAAATACTGTCTCAGTCCATCGTAGTCGCCTTTACGGAAGCAATAAATGGCTCCTTACATAGCTTATCTATGCACAGTTACATCCTTTAGTAACTTGTAATGTAGTTGCATATGAAATATTAAATCTCTAACTGGAACAGTTGCTTAAAACTTTTGTCTATGTAATCATTTGATTACAAATGCTCACAGAGACAATAATATTTTCTGAGCTTAATCGTAACAGTGCACAGCAACTACTTAAGTATGAATGAATATAATTAATGAGTAGCCTTAAAAATATAATAATATTAACCAACTGTAGTCTAGCTCAGTGGTTCTCAGCGGAGGCCATGTACCCCCCCCCCTCCAGGGGTCCTGGAAACTGTTAAATGGGCCACGAAAAGTTCACTTCTAAAATAAAATTATTGTTAATATAAAAAAGAAATTAGTGAGATCCTCAAGTATCTGACTAATTTCTTTTTTGTCACTGAACAGAGGGACAATAATATTATTGTAATATTTTTTGTTAGGAGCATAATTGTTTATTGTGAATAAACAAAATATTATATGAGTAAAAATTCTATTATAAATAAAGATTGCAGTTGATAAACCCGTTTTTTATTATTAATATTCCTTATATTATAAGATATGAGGTTAATGGTTAAGCTAAAACAGAAGTTCCCAGGCATGTACCTGCTTATTAAAACTACATCACGAAAAAGTGTTAAATTAGCACTGGAATTGCGTTTTAAACAAATCCTGCATTATTGAAATACAATAAAAAATATGTAAATATCGAAGATTGGACTTTTCTAAAAGAATCTATTAAATTAAAATTACAAGCCTAAAATTTTAAAATTAGAAGCCTTAGCAACAGAATTAAAAGAAAGGCATTTTAATAAATTACAGTCACTTTGAGGTCTAAGGAATAACATCGATAGGAATACTACCACACCCCTTCACAGATGCAAAGTGGACAATAACACGATGAATGAACAACAAAATATTGTTAATCATTGTGACATGTTATTAACAGACTGTGATACGGTTGTAAATGTATGAATGGAAAATACCATACCAGTAAATTTAAATACACAAATAAAGAACTTAATAAATATTTTGCCACAGCAAGTTGCTTTATTAGGAAAGGGTTTAAATTACAGCTTACCACTGCGTGTTCTCCCAAAGAAGCAATTAATCATTGGGCACATTAAACAACATTCTGTATGCACGTCAAGAGCAAACGCTTCGGAGTTGGCATCCCATGCTGTGAATGAGGCACATTCCTTTCTTTTTAATGAAGCCAAAATAATTAATATTCGGTACAATTATAGTAAATTACTATAAATTACTGAAATGCCTGAAATGGAATTCCATAAAAACTCAATTAATATTCATAGACCTTTTTTAATATTGGATGATTGGTCCTATAAACGCATGCGTGATGAGGACTAAATTTCTTTTAAATACTTACACATTGACGCTTTTAGTTTCATTCCGCCGTGTGAGCATGAAGTATCGAAAAGTTTCCATCTAACTTAAGGAGGAAGAAATCTGTCGTCACATATTTCTTATTTAGTTGTTCTTTCTACTATAAGTAAATTTGACATAATGTTTTCCTATACTGATGGTTGCGTCATGGTTGATAGTTTTGGAGTTGGGTTGAGGCCTCAACAGTGATTCCTGGTTATTAAGTTGGTTTCGTAGCTATCATTATGGAAAACATTAAAATGTAATTTATTAAATCCATTGTATCTTAATTAATTTACTTGATGGACTAGGAGTTGGATAAGAAGCCTTCCTATAAAGAAATAGTAGTAGTAGTAGTAGTAGTGGCACTTGATGCAAGAAAGCAAGTGTAGGAGCTTATGCAGCATCAGCCAAAAAAAAAAAAAAAAAAAAATCACACCATACCCTCCAAATGCCTGTCCAGTTCCTCCTTAAATTTATTTAACCTATCAACTTCCACAACGACAGATGGAAGTTTGTTCCAGCAATTAACCACCCGCTGGCTAAAGGCAAATTTCCGCACATCTATTCTACATCTATCCTTTCTTAATTTGAACTTATGTCCCCGTAGGTTCGTATTCTGAACAAGTGGGAGGATCCCATCAGAATTCAGCGTGCTCAACCCATTCAAGGCCTTATAGACCTCAATCAGATCACCGCGCAGGTGCCTAGTCTCCAGCCACTGCAATTTGCAGAACTTAAGCCTCTCTTGGTAAGAAGATCCCTTCATTCCCCTCACCAATCGTGTTGCTCTTCTCTGTACACGCTCAAGCAAATCTACATCCTTCCTAAAATGAGGCCTCCAGACCTGTACTCAAGGCGTGGCCTGACCATTGCCTTATACAGAGGGACAATCACCTCCTTTTCCCTGCTAGCAAAATTCCTATATATCATTGACAAAACCCCGTGACCTGCCCTAGCAGCCGGTCTGCATTGCTCAGAAAACTTCATATCTGACTGCACAATTATTCCCAGGTCTTTTTCATTTTCTACCACCTTAAGTGTAGTACCACACAGTTGGTACGTTTCTCTGGGGTTACTTCTACCCATATGCAGTACTTTGCATTTGTCAAGGTTAAACTTCAGTTGCCACTTCTTAGCCCATCTGCCCAAATTATCTAGATCCTGTTGCAGTAGCACACTGCCATGACTGTCATTAACAACCCTGCCAACCTTCGTGTCATCTGCAAACTTCGACATTAAGCTTGATATACTTTCATCAATATCATTGATAAATATACAAAACAACAATGGACCCAACACCGAACCCTGTGGGACTCCACTAATAACATTAGTCCACGAAGAGCAGCACCCATTGATTACCACCCTCTGTCTTCTCCCACTTAACCATCCTTTTATCCATTGTAGCAACTTACCCTTAATACCATTCTGCTCCAATTTGTACAGTAGTCTTCCATGCGCAACAGTGTCAAAAGCTTTCCTGAAATCCAAGTATATGATATCAAAATTATTTTTTGCATCCAGTTCCTTTGTGACCACATCATAATAACCAATCAAATTTGTCAGACAAGACTTTCCCTTAACAAACCCATGCTGTGTCTGAATTATTGCTGCAGTCTTGTCTAGATGATCCTGCAATGCATCTTTAACCAGTGACTCCATTATTTTACCTGGAACAGAAGTTAAACTAACTGGTCTGAAATCAAGGTAATCCCTATATCGTTTGCTAAAAGTAACAAAGAATATGAGATATTGAGCAGATAGTGGCTCTTATTACACTAAATTACTTATATTATAAATAAAAAGTGCAGCTAATAAAGTACATATTTATTATGAATATTACATTTATTTTAATTAAACAATATGAGGGATGGGCCACAGAGATGAATGAAACCTGGAAGTGGGCCACGAGCTAAACAAGGTTGAGAACCACTGGTCTAGATAACACAAGTAAAATTAGCATTCGGCTACCCCTCGACGTGGGCACCTGTACGTGGTGAGGGGACCTCCCAGTGACGCTGCTGGACTTCCAGACTAGCATCACTGGGATCCAACGCCCACAGCCTAGGTTCCGGGCTTACATCAATGGAATCCGGCGTGTTTGCCGTGCGCTGCGACCCGTGGAAATTCGGAAAGGGGGATCCTGGTGGTTGAGGGGCCCAGCTTCAATACACCACTTTGGCCCCTGCTTCGACAAGACGGGTGGTCCTGGAAGGCCCGGCTAGGATCAATCGGCTAGTAGGCTCGCCTGCGAGGGTCAACCGTGTCAATGCCACGCCCCTACCCTCATGGTCCGAGGGACAGGATTCAGGCTGGCGGCGGTGCGGGTATAGTGTCTGGGTAGCCCTGGCGTCCCACTCCCGAGCGCATTTATTGCATGCCGGGTAGTGGGCGTCCCTTTGGGTTCCGTGGTGGGTGGGGAGCCCGGGCACTGAAAAATTTAAAAATCTCTATGAATCCTGATAAACATACTCCTTCAGGGACCCCAACCCGGTCCCTATCAGAAAACATTGACACAGATACAGAGAGCAGTATTGCTAAAAAGAGGCAGCGAACCGAAGTAACATCAGGGCCAGTCCCTCGGTTCTTAATCATGCACTCAACAAGTGAAAAACCGATTGGAAAAATGTCACCCTTCTTTATCCAAAAAGGGTTGGATGGGTTAGCAGGTTCACCCAAGTCAGTTAAGAGGCTCCGTTCTGGAGACCTCTTAATTGAAACTAAAAATGACAGGCAATCAGAACACCTACTCCGAACAACATCAATCGGAGGAATCCCTATAACAGTGACACCACACAGAACACTCAATTCATCTAGAGGTGTCATTTCGGAGTGGGACCTTCTCGACGTATACGAGGAGGAAATCTGCTCCGAATTAAAACCACAGGGAGTCATTGCCGTCAAGAGAATCACTGCGCGAAGGGATGGAAAAATTGTTAAAACCAGGAGCGTTATCCTGACTTTTAACACTCCTAAACCTCCTGATGAGATTAAAGCTGGATATATCAACTGTTCAGTGCGTCCATATATACCAAATCCTTTACGGTGTTTTAAATGCCAAAAGTATGGACATTCCCAAATGGCCTGCCGTGGAGTCCTTGCATGCGCTCGATGCGGTGCAAAGGACCACGAAACAACAGCATGTTCAGCCGCAAAACCCACCTGTATTAACTGTGAGGGCGAACACCCGGCCTACTCACGAGCATGCCAGAGGTGGAAAGAAGAAAAAGAGATTCAACGGCTGAAGGCAGAGCTTAACATATCATACCAGGAGGCAAGGAAATCGGTCAAACCCCTGAATATCAACAGACCTACCTACGCCCAGAAGGTAGCAGGGAGATGTTCCGTCGGAACTCAGACGGACATGACCATTCCTCCAAAGGAGTCTTTCACTCCCATCGCGCGGTATCTATTAAGTTCTCAAAAACCTGCACAAAAGGACCAATCAGCTGCCACTCCTATATCGGTACCTCCTAATGCTCCACAAGTTCCAAAGTTAACTATTAAAGAAAAGAATAAAAAAGGGGAAGTCCCCCCTAGTACCCAAGAAAAGATGGATGTCGAGCAGAAGGAGGTACCCGAAGAGTCAGTCTTGGAACTCTTTGCGGAGGAGGAAATGGACACGGGACAGCGTCCATTCTTCCCCAAAAAAGATAAATCCAAGACTGATAAAAGTAAGCCCTCAGCACCTCGGAAGCCGCCTGACGGACCCACCAAGCCAAAATAATGGCTAAATTCCTACAATGGAATTGTCGTGGATTCCGGCGAAATATAGATGACATCAAGGCCCTCCTGCAAAAGCACGAGCCAGTTTGCTTTTGCTTGCAGGAGACATATCTAAAGGCAAGTGACGATCCCAAGATGCATAACACCACAATTTTTCGTAAGGATAGAATTGCGGATGGCTCTGTACATGGGGGAGTGGCTATCCTTGTGGGTAACCAGACCCCAGTGCAGTCCTTACTAATTACAACTAGCATAGAGGCTGTTGCAATTCGCCTTACGGTGGGATTTTTATTAACTGTATGCTCTGTCTATTTGCCACCTGTGACTGACATCCCCCAGGCAGACCTTGATGATCTTCTAACGCAGCTGCCTCCCCCTTTCTTACTTCTCGGGGATTTTAACGGACATAACACCCTGTGGGGTAGTGCTAACATCAACGGAAGGGGACGAGTCATTGAGCGTATGCTCAATGACAATGACCTTTCCCTTCTAAATACTGGAACAAACACCTTTTTCCACATGCCTACCCGTACTTTTTCTGCCATTGATCTCTCTATCTGCTCCCCTTCTCTACTCCCTTCACTCACCTGGGAAGTGGAAGAGAATCCATACGGTAGTGATCACTTCCCCGTGATAACCTTGCTACACAGTGGGAGACCATGTCTTCCCTTCAGGCTACCACGGTGGAAGATTGATCAGGCTGACTGGACTGCCTTCCAACATCAGGCAAATTTTGATCTTAGTACAGTCAGTCAAGAGCCAATCAATGATGCAGTTAAGTACATCACAGAAAATGTTGTCCAAGCAGCTGCTAATGCTGTCCCAAAAGCATCAGCCCGGTTTCCACCATTTCCTAAACCTTGGTGGAATTCACAATGCACAGCAGCAAAAAAGGCTCAAAACAAAGCGTGGGGGATATTTCGTCGATATCCTACCACGAACAACCTTATAGCCTTCAAACGTGCACGAGCCAAAGCACGTTACATCCGTCGTCAGAGTCAAAAGGAATCGTGGATCCGTTTTACATCATCTATTAACCAGTCTACCAACTCTAAGGTAGTCTGGGATAAAATCCGGAAAATGAAGGGAAAATATACATCCCACCCTTCTTCAATCCTAGATTATAATGGATGCGCTATTGCAGATCCAACTGCAATAGCTAATTCTCTTGGGGAAACATTCTCCAAGATCTCTGCAACATCTTCGTATTCCCCAGAGTTCCTGGTCCTGAAATATAAAATAGAAAAACAGGCACTTAACTTTAAAACTAAGGGCATTTATCCCTACAACGGGGATTTCACTATTGTGGAATTGAAAAGAGCCCTCGCTCTTTCCAAAGCAAGTGCCGTTGGACCAGATGGCATCCATTATGAAATGATTAAACATCTTTCACCAAAATCTATGGATTGTCTGCTCCTTCTGTATAACAGAATCTTTACTGAAGGGCAGTTTCCGGACTCCTGGCGAAAGGCAATCGTTCTTGCCTTCCCTAAGCCAGGAAAGGATCCAAAAGTCACCACCAATTATCGTCCTATTGCTCTGACTAGCTGTTTGTGCAAAATCCTGGAGAGAATGGTCAATTCTCGTTTACTATGGTATTTAGAATCAAATGACCTTCTCTCCAACATCCAGTGCGGCTTCCGACGGAACCGGTCCACTTTGGACCATCTTATTAGAATGGAAGCATCTATCCGGGATGCATTCCTAAAACGGGAACACTTGGTGTCGGTGTTCTTTGACATGGAAAAAGCGTATGACACAACTTGGAGATTTGGCATTTTAAAAGACTTACATAGCCTTGGCCTAAGAGGGCATCTGCCTTTTTTTATTCAAAACTTTTTAGCCAATCGATCGTTCCAAGTTCGTGTGGGATCCTCACTCTCTCGCTCCTTTAGCCAAGAGGAGGGAGTACCACAAGGATCAGTATTAAGTGTCACGCTTTTTGCCATAAAAATAAATTCCATCACAGAACAACTTCCTCCGACTGTAAACAGTGCCCTCTATGTTGATGACTTTAGCATTTTTTGCCAGTCGTGCAACATGAGGGATATTGAAAGACAACTGCAGAAAGCCATTGATAGTCTGAATTCCTGGGCACTTGCTAATGGCTTCAGGTTCTCGCCGGAGAAGACCGTTTGCGTACACTTTTGTCGCAAGCGTAATCTTCATCCTGAACCTGAATTAAGGCTCGGACAAAATGCCATTCCAGTAGCAGCGAACATAAAATTCTTGGGACTCATATTCGATAAAAAACTGACGTTTTTAGATCATATTCGTCAGCTCCGCACAAAGTGCACAAGAGGCCTTAATATGCTTCGCTCGCTCTCCTCTACATCTTGGGGAGCAGACAGATGTATCCTTCTTCGGCTCTACCGTGCACTTGTGCGATCCAAACTAGATTATGGGTCCCATGTATATTCCTCAGCCAGAGACAGTGTCCTGCGATGGCTGGACCCCGTCCATCATCAGGCCCTACGTATTGCTACTGGAGCATATCGCACATCTCCTGTCCAGAGCTTATACGTCGAAGCAAACGAACCACCGTTATCACTTCGACGTAAGCAGTTGTCTTTAAAGTATGCTTTAAAATTGAAATCCCTGCCAGACCATCCTACGTGGCCCTTCGTTTTTGAACCACGATGGGAAAATTTATACAATACCCGTAAGACTGCCAATCGTCCTTTTGGTATTCGTTTCCAAGAGCTACTCAAAGAACTTAATATCAAGGTAGACAAGGTTGCCCAAACATCAAAGCAACCCTTTCCACCCTGGCATGCTCGTGTCCCGGCATGCGACTTGTCGCTTAGAAACTGGGGAAAGTTGGACACGCCATCATGTGTCTACCTGCAGCTTCATTCAGCTCACCGAACTGAATATTCCGACTTCGCGCCAGTCTACACAGACGGTTCGAAGTCGGAATCATATGTGGGATCTGCTGCTGTCTTCACAGACAGCACTATATCAGAGCAGATTCCCTCTGATTGCAGCATATTTACTGCAGAGCTGCACGCTGTAGAGTTAGCCTTGGATCATATTAGTAAATGCCAATACCAACGGTTCATTTTATATTCCGACTCTCTTAGCATGTTACAGGCTTTAATATCTGTGAGGTATAATCCTCATCCAGTTCTGTCTAGCATTCAGCAGAAGATTCACGTTCTCCATGAACGCGAATATGACATCCGCTTCTGCTGGATTCCCAGCCACATTGGGATTAGGGGAAATGATTTGGCTGACGCCGCAGCCAAATCAGCACTTCCCAATAATAACCGTTGCCTGTTAGTCCCCTATACAGACTACAGGCAAACAGTACATCAAAAGGTACATTCCCAATGGCAGGATTCGTGGAATAGACAGACTGCGAATAAATTACATCGTATAACGCCTGTTATTGAACCGTGGCAGTCTTGTCTGCGCAGGAATCGTAAGGAGGAAGTTGTTCTTGCCCGGACCCGCATAGGACATAGTCATTTGACACATTCTTTTCTGCTGAGGGCTGATGACCCTCCTATGTGTGCGTCTTGTGGCACAATTATATCAATTAGACACCTTTTAATCGAATGTCCAGATTTTAGCAATATCCGTTCTAGCATTTTTAATCATCTGACTGAGCCGTATACACTCAGTCAGATTTTATCCGACAACGACAACGTGTCTGCTGTTTTTAGCTATTTCAAATTAATAAAAGTTTTTAATTGTGTATAAAAATTTACGTTATTGTTACGTATTTATTGGTTCACTTTTTATATCTTTGTTATTATACATATGGACATGGTGGCCTAACTACTTAGGTCACTGAATTTTTTAACCTTTTATATATTACCGGTATTTGGCGCATTATAGCCTCAGTTGCTGATGCGCCAATAAAACACAAACAAACAAACAAACAAGCATTCGGCTACATTAAAGAAATTAAAATGAATGAAAGAAATGTCCTTTATGCGTAGCTTCCAACTCTGAACTTACAATGTGGAATCTATCTTTTTTTACTTGATTTGAGTCGTCTCTGTCCCACCTGTAATAAAGTTTTTCTGTGTTTTTCTTTGAGCAAAAAAATAAATAAATAAATAATAATAATAATAATAATAATAATAATAATATATAAAAGCTAAATTAAATAGGATATTTGCCAGTAGCATGGCAAACCAGTGAGTGAAAATGAACTGAACCAAATAAAATAACAAAAATAACAATAGCAGAAAAATATAAGGGGGGGGGTGCTTTTCTGCTTCCACTGGTGTTAGCTTTTCTACTATTTTTTTCGTATTTTTTTTAATATATATTTTTAGTAATTTTTATCTCTCTATTTAATTTTTGGATTAATTGGATTATATATATATATATATAATGTATAAAGTTAAACATGTTGGATATTTTCAACATGTTTAACTTTTTTCAACAGAAGTAATACAGAAAGTATTACTTATATTTAATGCTAATCTAGTTAGATTTTAACTTATTTCTTTTAAGAGATCATTAGTGCATCGTTAACGCCATTGTATATAAGCCAATTGGACATAATACTTGCCTGTAATTATTATTATTATATTGTACAATTTTGTATTAATATTTTTTGTTCATTGTTAGCATTCTATGCAGCAAACTGGGATAGTGGACTTTGGATAGTGGAATTGGGCTTTGTGTCCACTATCCCAGTTTGCTGCGTAGAATGCTAACAAAGAACAAAAAATATTAATACAAAATTTAAATATAATTAATATAATCATACTTAAACTAAAGATTAGCTAAACTGGTATAGTAACAGAAACGGGTATGTATGACACATTATATCAAATGGGCCATCGATCCGCTCAAAGCCCCCGAAGAAGTAGGGGGATTGATGACCACGTGATGGAATGTATTAAATTAAATTGCATAATAATATTAAAATTGTATTGTAATCTAGAATAAGAATAGTTATTAACATAATCATTAATTGTGATTAGATGTTAGCTGCAGGTAATGAAAAATCATCAGCCAATTGTAATGAAATTTTCCTTACCATTAGGTTAAAAGCTACAGAAATAAAATATAATATGTTTATAGGCTCTACAGAATTAAGGTAGCCTTTATGGGCTAACCTGATCACCTGAACCTTAAGCACCCTAATACCTATAGGCAAACACCATTTACCTAAAACATTCCACAATTAATTGTACAATTAGATAATTATATATATAATAAAATTGGAATTTTTAAAAAACAAAAAATTTTCAAATTTCTACTTAAAACAAAATTATCTATCAGGTGTGCTGCAGTATCAAATGTTGTATTTCTTTGTTGCAACAAAGAAATACAACATAAAATTTCAGAAGATATATACACAATTTTCTTGTGTATGTTGTCATTACCATGAAATGGTGATTGTTGTGCATGCTGAATGTTTATTTGCATATTTTATCATAGAACATAATGTTCCTTTGCGTTGTGCTGATCATCCAGGCATATTGCCTGTAAATATGTCGACTGACAGTGAAACAGTTCTGCGAGAGGAAAAAACTGGCATTGTTAGTGAAAGCAATCAGAAATGATCCATTTTTGATTACTACAGATTGCAATAATTAAAGTGATTCCAAGTTGTACCCCCATTATGGTGGAATTTTCTAATAATAATAATAAAAACAATAGTCATTAAAAAGCAGTGTACTCTCAGTACCAACAGCGGAAGCTGACTTTCACTGGTACAACAATGGTTGTCTTCTACTGAAACCACCTAAAACCAAGCCAGCTTTTTGAAGCAATCCTCAAATAAGATTCCGTCAAAAACTGTCTTAAATATAGTGTTGATAGCTTGCATGTTATGTGATAGGCTTATAAAGAGGAAATAGAGTAGTTGTAATAGGCTTGGTTTGTTGTTTCCAATTTATGTGCTGAAAAGAGAGCTTTCTCTGACAGCCAAACGAATACTGTGTGGAATTTTACTACTATCTGAATAGAAGGGTTAAAACGAAAGACAGATTTACACAATTTCAATCAATGCATGCCACTGAACTAAAAATGATTTTGAAGCATGTGTGGACACGTTGACACTCTAGTGGTATAATAGTGACAACTTTGACAAATTTGTTTAAAGAAGAGATAAGAAGTGGTGAAAAGAGCAATATAAGTACCTTTCATAATTACCAAATTGAAAAGTACAACAAACAGTCACTAGTGAGTGGCACTGACTCATGTTCAAAAACAGTTCATGATTCAGGTTTCCAGAAAAAATACATTGATGAACTCAATAAAAAACACTTCTGGCAGAAGCAATTCTAAAGAGACCAAGATTCTTGGAAAGACGAAGAGAGAGAGAGAGAGAGAGAGAGAGAGAGAGAGAGAGAGAGAGAGAGAGAGGTTTGTTTGTTATTTTGGAGCATTAGCAACTAAGGCCATATTGCTCCGGGATATGTGGTGGTCGTTCCCTGACCTTTCAGCATCCTCTGTATTTGGTGGTGACGGGCTCGAACCTCGGTCTAATCAAGAAGCGTGTGCTACGCACTGCTGCTCCTTCCCACCTGACTACGGAGGCGCCTTAGAGAGAGACTCACTCATGCAAAATGTCTGGTTTCTTTCTCTCTTCATCTTTAAATAATGAAATTTAAAGTTCAAACATAGCTCTTAATTCAAAGGTACCTCACATCCATCTACTGAAGCCATTACTTCTAGATGTGTTGAAGAATGCTCAAATTTATTGTACCAAAAGTTTTTATGTCATCCATTTTGGAAATTAATTACCATAGTGGACAAAATAAGTAGGATTATTCTGTCCTAGTCATTGGCATTTCTACTACTAAAATTGTAGAGAGTTTAAAATAAGAAGATTCATTTCTTTTCAATTTATCACTAAGGATTTGCTGAGCAAAAGAACAAGTTGTTTTTTTTCTGTTCTCTTCTTCAGTTATTAAGTCACTTTACTGCTGCATGCAGCTACATGGTGTACATCACCGGTTCAGAGCCTATATGCTGAAGCACATGAAACACCCTTGCAGCTATGCAGACAAATGCTTTTATTAAATTATGCCACATAACTCAGAGCATCCAAAACACCCCAATCAGAATGGTGTTTTCTCTCCTAAATGGGAAAACTTTTATAGAGCTTACCCATCTATAAACTCACCAACCAGGATATGTCTTCGCTCACTACAAGCTGACTGGTAAATTGACCTGAATAAGATGCAGCCTACTGCCACTCGTGCAATCAGACCATGGATGTATCATATACCACCGTGTGACTTTTCATTCACAGCCTGGGAAAATACACCATGTCCCAACGGAACATGCTAGAAATACATGCCACACTGAGAACCCAGCACAGCCAGTACAAGCCGATCTACACAGATGGATCTAAAACTGAAAAGCATGTTGGTGCAGCAGCAGCCGCAGTATTTCCTAACACCATGTCCAAAAAACTCCCCACTGGATGTAGCAGCTATACTGGAGAACTCTGTGCTATCCACATAGCCTTAAACTACATACTCTTAAGAACCAGACTGCACAGCGTTATTTATACCGACTCCATTAGTGCTATCCAAGCTTTACAACACAATACAAAGAATGATAACCGCCTTACTTAGACAGATCTGGAATACTCTAAATTAAACCGAAAGAAACAATAAGTTCTCTTTTTTTGGATCCCTGGTCATGCTGGAATTTCTGGAAATGAACAAGGCTGACCTAGCTGCCAAAACTGCTACTGATCCTATAGACCAGGGGTGGCCAATTTAATTTGTGATGCGATCTACTTCTTTCCTTCAAAATGTGCCGCGATCTACCATCTCAAAAATTTCATTGCACAACATTAAAAAAGTTAATCAACACATGTTGAAAAATGTTGTTTATGAATGTGAAAATTCAATACAATTCAGAATTCTTATTTTAAATTCATATGTATTTAAAATTTTAATTTATGCGAAGTTTGTGTTTTCGTGTCATCTGCCAAGCTTTCAAAATTGGTGATATACTGTGATAAGGCCAACAGTAAAGCATCTTCTGCATGCAAGTCCGTAAGAGCACAGCGATTCTTCATCTTTGTTTGTTTCAAATACGAAAAAAAAGCTGATTCACACAGATATGTGGAACCAAAACAGGAATTTAAAAGTTCACTGCATTTTTTTACATTTGGCTACTTTTCTTGGCAAACATATTTCCAAGAGTCTTCTTCTGATGATCTGGCTTTTAGGAAGATATCGTTTTGCAATGTAATAATTTCATTTTCAAGTAATGTTTTCTCCATGTGAAAAATCGCAGCAATTTTTTTTTTTTTTCTGCAATTTGTTTCATATCTAAGTGGAATTTAAATGGATAAGAAATAGATTGAACAATGTCTTCAATTGTTTTAAAATCACTGATTCTGGTTTCAAAATCATCCATAACATTCTCAATTTCAAAAAACATTTCTCACTATTAAATTCAAAAACAGGATATTTTTGCAAATGATCTTGCATATTTGCAAAATGGTCGAATTTTTTTTCTTTGAGATCCTTAGCCATTGCCAAAAATTGATATTTATATGCAGAAATACTACTAATCATGTCACCCACATTTTTATTTTTTCCTTGTAATTCCAAATTCAGATCACTTAATTTACTGGTAAAATCTGCCAAAAAAGCCAGATCACACAACCACTCCGTATCTTGTAGCTGCTGATAATCATCTCCCCTTTGATTAACAATTTTTTTAATTTCATTCAGCAAATTTCGGAATCTCCGTAGAAACATACTCCGACTCAGCCACCTCACATCTGTGTGTAATATCAGATCTGGTTCTTTTTCATCAAGTTGCATTTTGAAAAGTCTCCTTTGAAGAGATTGTCCTCTGATGGAATTCACGATTTCGAAAGCGATGTCCATAACACTTTTAGTATTTAATCTTTTGCTGGCTAACACTTGTTGGTGGATGATGCAGTAGTAACTCAAAAAATCTGGGAATTCATCATCCTTTTGGCACAATACGAGTAATCCGTTAAGATGCCCCATCATTGCTTTAGCTCCATCTGTTGTTACTGATACAAGCATAAATAGTGGTAATTTAATTTAATTTTTTCATTAACTCATTCAAACAATAAAAGGTTTGAATGAGTTAAAGATATCAAGACCTCTAGTTCTTTCTTTTAACGAAACCATATCCAGCAGTTCTTCTCTAGTGGCAGAATCATCAAAAAACATACCAACAAAAATGAGCAATGGAGCCGCATCACTGACGTCTGTAGATTCATCCAGTTGTAAAGAAAAGGACACATAATTAGCAATATCAGCACGCAGTTGTTCGCTCACATTTTTACTTATTTTTTCAATGCATTGCATCACAGTATTTCGAGATAATTGCAGTTCTTGAAGGGTACTTTTAATTTCATTTTTTTTTCCTAAACTTTTCAAAGATAGAATCTGTTATTTCTAAAAATGTGTCTTTGATGAATTTACCATCAGAAAATGATTTGCATTTTTTTGCAAGAAGATGACTCACTTTAAATGATGCTACAGTTACAGCTTTAGATTATAAATTAGGTGTCATGGAGAAATTTTCTTGCGCGAATAATCTGGATTTAAGTTCTAATGTATTTTTTCTAAGGTCAATATTTGACGGAAAATCTGATTGGTATTTACCATGGAGTGCGTTGAAGTGCCTTTCTAAATTTCCTTTTTTGGGTATAACCACGGAAGCATTGCAAATTAAACAGCAATATTTTCTTTCACCATTACAAAAAAGTATTCTAGCTCCCACTCTTGATGAAATTGATAGGTTTTACTCTTTTTTTGTAGTATTCATTTTAAATCAAAAGGTATTAAATTAACATATAAGTACTGTCCAGTTATTGAATCAGCAAAAGAAATGCTTACCAATTAAAACACTTTAAGTTGCGCAAACCGGAAAAATATTCTGTCTGAACAGCTAACGTAGGATAATTGATGAAGATGGTTCCCGAATGAGGAAGTTGTTTCCAAAATAACCGGACAAACACACCACCGTTTATTGCTCTATTTGGTTATATCCTTATAAGAATCAGTTTTGAATGCCTTTATGATATTTCTCTAAAGCTGTTTCTGGAGGTCACGACCATAAAACAATAAAAACAATTTGCACTTTTCTGTTAGTGCGATTTAATTATAAATGGGTAGTAAACTCAATCTTATTGCATCTGCAATAATACCAACAACTGGAATTCTATAGTATTTTACATTATTATGTTGAAATGTGTTTCTACTTCAATGAAATCTTCAATCATGCAAAAAAAAAAAATAATAAAATAAATTTTCAAAATCTGCTCTTCATTCCTATTTTTGAAGCTTCGTAAAAAATAAAAAAAAATAAACTGCAGGTAGAAAAACCCTTTGCGCAATATAAAATTTTGATAATATACCTGACCGCGCAAATCGAGGGATGACTGTATATTTAAAATTCGTTGTGATCGACCAAAATTAAAGCCGCAATTGACTCGTTGGCCACCCCTGCTATAGACCAATCCTTCACTACACCTGCATATGACTACAAGTACATTATAAAGAAACAATGTAACGTGAACAATGACAACATATCCGGCAGAATTAAGGCAACAATAAGCTACTTGGCATAAAAGAAATCTAAAACCATGGAGATCTAGTATATGTGAGAACTGACATGAAGAAGTCGTATTAGCCCGATTACAGATGGACCACACACACCTGACACATCTTTATTTGCTTGCGAGTACTAACCCACCACTGTGTACAAACTGCAACACTCAGCTCACTCTCCAACGTGTACTCATTGATTGTCCCAAATACAATAGTGACCAATAAGCTATGTTTACCACTTTTTCAAGGATGAACATTCCTTTTAGTATTGCTGACTTCCTGGCAGATACGCCACACATGGCCAAAATTTTTTCATTCCTTAAACGGATACAACTGTACAATGCAGTATGAACTTCAACGACATTTATATACATAAGCTATGAATTTAACATCACAATAGTTAGGTGCATTGTGGCCTTGCTTTCCTTGTGCTGTAAAACCCTTAAACAAACAACAACATGATTTACAGCTTCTCACTGAAAGATGGTGTTCTTATAAATTGCTAGGGTGGCCCAATTTCATTAATTGGCAGTGCATCTATTTCAAATTTGGAATTTTTGTGGACTACTTTCTTATTCTGCATGATATCCTTAAAGGTTAAAAAAGAGATGCAGCAATACATTTCACAGCATAATTTCTGTCGCATTTTTTTTTTGCTTTCTATTAAAAAATATATATAAGTACCAAGTTTCTATATTTTTATTTTTAACTATATAGCCTAATATTGGTGCACGACCATGCCCCAAAAAGGGAAACAAATATCCACCATAACTAGTGGAGTCATACTTAATCTAAAATTAACATAATAACAAATCAAGAGTAACATGATGCCATTACTGCATAAAGCTTACATTGAAAGGCACGTCAACTTGGGGCTAGCGTCTCTCAATATATGCTATCAGTAACAACATGAGCCATCTGTTTCTGCAAGTTACATGTCAGTCACACCTTATTAATATATACCAAATATAGTATATAAAATAGCTGAAAAGTTAATTTTGAATTATTTAAATTTTAATTTTTTAAGCTAAGTTAAGATAAGATTTAAGACAAGTTACAGTTACAAAAAAACATAATATGCTAAACTTGCCGAGTATGACTTACACGATAAAAATTTTACGAATGGCTGCCTGGCAAAATATAACTGCTGGCTCTATAGATAGCTTTACTCTTACCATATTTACACAAGTGTTTCTGTTACTGTAGCTAAATGGGCAGGTAAAAGTAATAGTGGTAGCTCTTAAATTTCCCTCAAATTACTCTAATAGATTTTGAGGTGGAAGAAATTAGAATTAGATAGCAAATAGATAAAAAAATAGGTAAAGACAGTAAACTACTTCGGAATTTTCCCGGGAGCATAAATCCTCGTCCCTTAGTAGTGTTCCTGGTAATTTGTTGTGTGAAGAATTTTGTGCTATTATTGTACAACTAAGATTAAGTGACTTAGATGTATAAATGAATGGCATAGTAATATCAAGACATAGTAATATTGCAAGACAATCTTCCAGAAAAAATGCAAAAAGGCAAAGATTTTACCGATACTTTGGAGCTACCAAAAACTTGGACTGACCCGAGCTACAGCGAGAAATGAAAGAAAGTTCAAAGCTCCCTCTTTAGACTCTTTTATTGCAATAAAATTATGGCATGTTAATATATGCCCACAAGATATAGTTAAGAATTTGGGGTCACACTGAAGTGTCTTAGGTGGAACTTTTGTATATAAGTATATACTAGGTACTTCTCACGGAACAGTTGATCCATGTCTTACACTCTAAAAAGTTGTACCCATAGTTGTTCTATGAGAAGGAACAATTTTTTTTTTCCCCCAGAGGTTGCCTTTACTCATCACTTCTAATTGTTGGATGCTATTTCCATAATCATATGAGTCTAGAGAGGCAGCTTTGAACTTTCTTTCATTTCTCGCTGTAGCTCGAGTCAGTCCAAACTTTTGGTAGCCAAAGTATCGGTAAAATCTTTGCCTTTTTGCATTTTTTCTAGAAGATTGGCCTGTGATACTTAATACTAGCTATTACTATGGCATTCATTTATACATCTAAGTCGCTTAATCTTAATTGTAATAGCACAAATTTCTTCACACAACGAATTACCAGGAACCCTAATAAGGGATGGGGATTTATGCCCCTGGTAAAATTCCGAAGTAGTTTGCTGTCTTTACCTATTCTTTTATCTATTTTCTATCTATCTTCTTCCACCTCGAAATCTATTAGAGTAATTCGAGGGGAATTGAGGCGCTACCACTATTACTTTTGCCTGCCCCTTTTGCCTATTTCTTTGGCTTATGTCCTTTGCTTTTTCCTGCCCATTTAGCTACAGTAACAAAAACACTTGTATAAATATGGTAAGAGTAAAGCTATCTGTAGGACTAGCAGTTATATTTTGCCAGGCAGCCATTCGTAAAATTTTTATTGTGTAAGTCATATTCGGCAAGTTTAGTATATTATACTCTCTGTAACTTTAACTTGTCTTAAATCTTATCTTAACTTAGCTTAAAAAATTAAAATTAAAATAATTCAAAATTGACTTTTCAGCTATTTTATATACTATATTTGGTATATATTAATAAGGTGTGACTGACATGTAACTCACAGAAACAGATGGCTCATTTTGTTACTGAAAACATATATTGAGACACTAGCCCCAAGTTGATGTGCCTTTCAATGTAAGCTTTATGCAGTAACGGCATCATGTTACTCCTGATTTGTTATTATGTTAATTTTAGATTATGTATGACTCCATTAGTTATGGTGGCTATTTGGTTCCCTTTTTGGGCCATGGTTGTGCACTAATATTAGTCTATATAGTTAAAAATAAAAATATAGAAATATAAAAACTTGGTACTTATATTCACAGGCGCATGTAATGTTGAATCTAACCTGATGGCATTAATTCGTCCTGACATTTTTACTTTTTACTTTGTCATTTTTTCTTTTCAGTAGTTTTTACATACAATTCAGATATTACAATTTATTTCTACTATATATATATATATATATATATATATATATATATTATTTTTTTTTTTAATATCCAGTTCTTCCATTTTTGTTTAATTAGCAACTACTAGTTCTCAAGCAGTACACTACAGCCTAGAAAAGCAAGTTACATTTCCTTCCTGGTTTTTCTGCTCTTTTTCCTTTTATTTACTGAAAACTAACCCAACTGACCTTTCTCAGCCACTTGGTCAATGGTTGGCATTACTCCTGCCTCCACATGGCAGTGCCTGAAACCTGGGAGGTAAAGCTAATGGATACAAGTGAATTAGCTATCCCTTATGTAATAGCTATACCTAAACCAGGAAAAGATCACTTGACTCCATACAACTATAGACCAACCTCTCTAACAAGCTGCTTGAGTAAAACTTTGGGAAAAAAATGATGCATCGCCGATTAACATAGTACCTTGAGTCCAGAAACATAATCAGCAATAATCATTTTGGCTTTCTGAAGAATAGATCTTTAGATCTCATGGTAAAGCCTGAATCAAACGTAAGGAATGTGTTTATTAGAAATCAACATCTTGTCATGGTAGAAAAGCTTTCGATACTACATGGCTTTATGGAACCCTAAAGGATCTCCATTCTATTGATATGAGAGGCCATTTACCATCTTTTATTCAAAACTTCCTTTGGCATAGGTCTTTCCAAGTCCGATACCCTCAGGCTCTGTCACAAACATACATAGAAGAAGGAATCCCACAAGGATCTGCACTCAGTGCCACTTTATTTTCAATATGAATCAACAATATCAAAAGCAGAATTCCAAACACTGTTCACTCGTTTCCCTACGCTGATGATCTTATCTTATCCTATCATTCCCAGAATATGAATTATATCGAGAGACACTTACAAATATCAATAAATAATATTGAACTGTGGATGACACAAAATGGATACAGGCTATCAAAGCAAAAGTCTACAGCTATCCACTTCTGCAACAAGCGCAAAATCCATCCAGATCCTGAACTACTTTTGGAGAGTCTTCCGATCCCAATTATGAACAATATTTGTCTCCTAGGGCTAATTTTTGATAAGAAGCTAAATTTCCAAGATCACATCAAACATCTACAAACATCTACAAACTACTTGCATTAGGAAAATGAACATACTCCGGATCATCTCCAGTACATCATGCAGTGCAGACCATTGCCCTGTGTTCGGCTTGTACAGGTCTCTAATTAGATCTCGACTGGACTATGGAGCACCTGTTTATGACTCTACTAGAGAGGGTACCTTGGCCCATCTTGCTCCCATCCAACACTCTGCTCTTAGGATTACCCTAAGTGCATACAGAACATCCCCAGTTCAAAATCTGTATGTTGAGACCCACGTACCTCAACTGAATATCAGAAGAAAGTTGTTATTGATGAACTATTCAGCTAAAATTAAAAGCCACTCCACACATCCTGTTTGGCCGCTACTACACGATCTTCAGTACATAATCCACTATACAAACAAACCAAGAATAATTCAGCCTACTTGTATCAGATTCCAGAACCTAATAGAATGGTGGAATATTCAACTTCATAATGTCCTCAAAAACCTAAGAGGACATTATGAAGGATCCGGATCCTCCGTGGATTCCCTTCACACCTTGTGATGATTACATTGAGCGGTGGGGAAAAGGTGCTACATCAGATATCAACATTCAACACCTACAACTTGTCCATACACAGAATTATTCCCCTTTTTCTGAGATCTACACTGATGGTTCAAAGTCTGGTAATAAAGTGGGTGCAGCTGCTGTCTTCCCTAATAGAACTATTTCACTTACACTTCCTGTAGAATGCAGGTTTTATACTGCCGAGCTTCATGCCACTAAGCTTGCCTTGGAAAAAATTTCACTCCTGTCAATCAATAAAAGTATCATATATACAGACTCCAAAAGTGCTCTCTCAGCTCTCAAAAACACAACACCTCACAATCCTTTTTAAAATTCATAAGACATGCACTGATACATCTTCATGAGCAAACTGTTGTCTTCTCTTAGATCTCAGGGCATAGTGGTATTCCAGGAAATGAATGCACAGATGATGCTGCAAAAAATCCCTCCAGCATAGCCTCAACAAATGATCTAGTCCTGTATACCGATTGTAGATCCAATATTCAGAGAAAATGTATGGAACAATGGTCACCTGTGACCATTGTTCCATACATTTTCTAATCAAACACAGAACAGGCTGTTTCAGCTGAAACCTGAACCACAATTATGAAATTCTAGCCCCCATAAAAATAGAAAAGAAGTGATCGTAGCCAGAAGCCAAATAGACCATACTCACCTCGCTGATCTGTTTCTGTTCACAGGAAATGTTCCTCCACAGTGTACGCACTGCTTGTGACCACTGACAGTAAAGTATATACTCATTGAATGTAGCTTGTCCTTGAATTGGATGTCCTTGTCAAATGTACAAGAACCGTTGCCACTCAGATACATCATAGGTAATAATGCAAATCTCTCTGAATTCTTTTTGTACCTAAAATGAATTCAAATGTACAAAGTGTGTTTGGTGTCAAGCGTGGAGACTGAAGACTGGGGGAGAGGGAAAGCTGAGACATGGAGCTGATAAGGAAGACAGCTCTCCTTTACAGTAGGGTATGCCCATGCCCCACCAGACAGCGTCCATGGGATATTGTGTAGAGGGCTGCTTATTGCTTTTGGTGTATATTCCGTCTGTAGGTCAGGATTAAGTATTCAAGAACAAAGTCAAGGGCCATTTGATGCTGGAAATGTAGGATCAATAAGTCCAGATCCATACAGTGCAGTCAATGCAAAGTCATTTGTTGAATAGTTGCTCGTGCGACCCATGTCCTGTCCATCGATATTTGGAAGAGTAGGATTTATGCGCCATTGGGCAAATTCCGTTGATGTTTTGTTAGACTGGAGCTGTCAACCAGGATGCAAGTTCCAGTCATATATTGTGCATGGAGGCTATGCTTGCTCTTTTGTTTGGAGGCTGCACTTGGGAGCCATGTCCCATCCATGAGTCAGTTTCCAGTGGAAAGGAATTGAGTGTGGTTGGGGTTCCGCCATGATGTCCATTCCAGTTCCATCATGATGTCCACCGTTATCTACTGGGGTAGAATTGAGAGGTTCTCCCTCATACTCTTCCTGTGACATGTGTTCCGTTTAGTTATAATTGGTGATGAGTTGTGATATTTTATTGTCCTAACCCAGTAGTCTGGTATTGATGGGATTATAAGTTTCCGCTGACTGTAAGATTTTTAAGTGTCTTATTATGAGAAGGTTGAATGCTTCAAAGCTAATTTGCTTTATTAATTTTGGATGCCCTCAAAGATCATTGAGAAGGCATGAATTGTTTGTATTACAGCCATTTCAAACAATAATTTGAAATGAATATTGATATTCTAACCAAGCTTGTCAGTATAAGACCTTTTTTTGAAAAATGTTATGGTATAAAAATATTTTTATTAGTATTGTGGTTTCTTAAAAGAAACACAATGCATTAAATTTTGCATTTAAAAATGCAAAAATAAAAAAATAAAGTAATAATTTTTAAAAAAATTTTAATATATGCTGCATTATTTTATTTTATTTATCTACAGAGATTTATTGTATCTTGGTTTTAATATTTTGTGTTCCTCCTCTGTAAGACTTAGTCCTTTCTGCATTGAATTAAAAATATTTAATTAAAATAAATAATAAATACCCTCCAACATAAACTCGATTCAGATTCCTTTAATTGATTCTAAACCATTTGCCCAATGTATATATTTTGAATAATGAGTTCAAATATGGCATGCCCAAACACACTCATTCAAGTAAAACAATCTCTACGGCTATGGAAATCCAGTTTCCAGTTAAATACAGTTACCTAGGCATGAAGAAGTTCTGCTGTCCAGTGCACAAATTGAACATGTCACTTAATACACTGTTTTTAATGTGAGGGGATGATCTTACACTGCCATTCTCCTCTAACTATAAGACACATTCTAATTGCATGTTCTTACTACCATGCTGCCACAATCACATATTTCTGATCTCTGTCTAACCTGCAGGAGCCATTGCAACTAACTCACATTATTGGAAATGATACCAACTTAGCGGAATTTTTTAAGCATCTCAGAACAGTAAACCTATATACAGGGGTGTGCTAGTAAATTTTTAACACCTGGCTCTCTAAAAAAAAAAAAGTAGGGGTACTGGTGATCTGAACCGATTTTAATTGCAACCGCCACCACTAGGCAGCACCACCTGTCTCCCGTGATCCTTTTGTGCGAATGGCATCATTGATTACATGACTTGCTACTCCGGACTCCAGCCGACCGGGCTAGCCATGTGGGTAAAGTGCCTACCTGACAACCCAAAGGTCGCAGGTTCGAATTCCGCCTCGTGCTTGGATCAGAGTAAAATGCAAAAACTTTGAGAAGTGCATTATGGCCATAGAAACCGATGCGCCAAAAAAAAAAACTCCAGACTTCCTGCTCGACGTGAACATCTGTACATGGTGAGGGGACCTCCCAGTAATGCTGCTGGCTTTCCAGATTAGCATCACTGTGTTCCAATGCCCACAGCTAAGGTTACAGGCTAACATCAATGGAATCCGGTATGTTTGCCTTGCGCTGCAACTGGTGGTAACTCAGAAAGGGGGATCCTGGTGGTTGAGGAGTCCAGCTTCAACACACCACTTTGGCCCCTACTTCGACAAGACAGGTGGTCCTGTATGGCACGGCCAGGATCAATCAACTAGAAGGTTCGCCTGCAAGGGTCAATGCCATGCTGTGCTAGTCTCGCAGTCTGAGAGACAGGATTCAGGCTGGCAGAGGTGTGGGTATAGTGTATGGGTAGCCCTGGCG
Source organism: Mastigoproctus giganteus (assembly GCF_048544385.1). NCBI lineage: Eukaryota > Metazoa > Arthropoda > Arachnida > Uropygi > Thelyphonidae > Mastigoproctus > Mastigoproctus giganteus. The sequence goes on along the minus strand of NC_143579.1, from coordinate 141,471,000 downwards.
TCCCACTCTCGAGCACATTTATTGCTTGCTGGGTAATGGGCATCCCATTTGGGTTCCATGCTGCAAGTGTCAAAAATGCGGACACTTGCAAATGGCCTATTGTGGTTCCCTTGCATGCGCTCGATGTGTTGCAAAGGAACACAAAATAACGGGATGTTTATCTACAAAAGCTGCATGTATTAATTGCAATGGAGAACACCCTGCGTATTCAAGAGCTTGCCAGCGGTGGAAGGAAGAAAAGGAAATTCATTGACTAAAAGCAGAACTTAACATCTCATACCAGGACGCCAGGAAAGCAGTTAAACCAGTAAGTAGCGGTAAAGCAACATATACCGAAAAGATATCCGAAAAATGCTCAGTTGGGACTCAAACGGATATGACTATACCACCAAAAGAGTCGTTCACGCCATTGCCCACTATTTACTAAGTTCAGAAAAATCAGCACATAAATCTCAGTCAGCTGCCACTGCAATATCGGTACCTCCCAGTGCTCCAGCACTATCAAAAGCGAGCACCAAAGTAACAGTACAAAAAACTCTACAGCCCATGTCAGGACAAAAGTAAGCCCTCAGCACCTCGGGAGCCAACTGATGGACTCACCAAACCAAAATAATGGCTCAATTCCTAAAGTGGAATTGTTGTGGATTTTGGCAAAATACTGATGACATCAAGGCACTCCTGCAAAAGCACAAGCCAGCATTCTTTTGTGAACAGGAAACCTGCTTAAAGTCAAATGATGACTCCACCATGCCTAACATTACCATCAATCGTAAGGAAAGAATTGTGGACGGTCCTGCTCGTGGAGGAGTTGCGATCCTTGTGAGCAATCAGATTCCCTTTCAGCCTTTTGCAACTTACAACTAGCATAGAGGCTGTAGCAATTCGTCTTACAGTGGGGTTCTTATTAACTCTGCAATTTACATCTTCCAGGAAGACCTTAATGATCTCGTCATGCAATTGCATACCCCTTTATTACTTCTTAAGGATTTTAATGGACATAACACTCTGTGGGTTAGTGCTAACATCAGTGGAAGGGGATGAGTCATAGAGCATATGCTCACTGACAATGACCTCTCCCTGCTAAATGTGGGAACAAACACCTTCTTCCACATACCTACCCGTATGTTCTCTGCCATTGATCTTTCTCTGTTTCCCCTTCTCTCTCCTTCACTTACTTGGGAAGTGGAGGAAATCTCATATGGAAGCGATCACTTCCCCGTGATAACCACCCTAACGTAGGTAGACTGTGTCAGCCATTTAGTTTACCGCAGTGGAAGATTGATCAGGCTGACTGGAACGCCTTTCAACATCTGGCAAACCTTGACATCACTACAGTCAGTCAGGAGCCCGTCAATGATACAGTCATGTACATCACAGAAAACATTGTCCATGCAGCTGTAATTGCAATCCCAAAAACATCCAGCCGATTTCCCTATTTCCTAAACTTTGTTGGAATTCAGAATGCATAACAGCAAAAAAGGCATAAAACAAAGCCTGGGAGATATTCCGCCAATATCCCACAACCGATAATTTAATATCATTTAAACATGCACATGCGAAAGCACGTTATGTACAAAGTCACAGCCAAAGAAAATCTTGGATCCGTTTTACATTGTCCATAACCCAGCTCAAAAGTAGTCTCGAACAAGATCCAGAAAATGAAGGGAAAATATCCACCATGCCCTTTGGTGATCCTTGAGCACAATGGATATCTAATTGCAGACCGAACTGCAGTTGCAAATGCTCTAAGGAAACATTTGCAATAACGTCATTCATCTCGGGGTTTTATTAAATTCTATTAAAAAGGGCTTGAACCTTATAACAAGCCCTTTTCACGGGAAGGGTTAAATGCAACACTCTTTCTCACGCATGCAAGTGCTGTGGGGCCAGATGACATCCACTACGAAATGCTAGCTCACCATGATCTAGGGATCACCTTTTAATTTTGTTAACAGAATTTTTCTTAACAAACAATTTCCGGATTCCTGGCGAAAGGTTATCGTTCTTGCTTTCCTGAAACCAGGAAAGCATCCTAGAAAATCAAGTAACTATCATCCTATCGCTCTGACAAGCTGTTTGTGCAAGGTCCTGGAAAGAGTGATTAATGCACGCCTTGTATGGTATTTGGAAACAAATTCCAGCTTTCTAGGACTCAGTGCAGCTTTAAAGAAATAGATCCACTTTGGATTATTTAATCGGATTGGAAACGTGCCTTCTTGATGCTTTTATTAAATCCAAGCACCTTGTAGCAGTTTTCTTTGATATTGAAAAAGCGTATGACACAGCCAGGAGATTTGGCATACTACAAGACCCCTATAACTACGGTCTCATGGGTAACCTCCCTCTTTTTATTAAAACTTTCTTTTGAATCGGCAATTTCAAGTCCATTTAGGTTCCACCCTCTCTCGAGTGTTCTCTCAGGAAGAGGGAGTCCCACAAGGATCCGTTCTCAGTGTCACGCATTTTGCAATCAAAATAAAGTCTATCCCTTAACGACTTCCACCCATGGTGAACAATGCCCTCTACATTGACGATTTTACTATATTTTGTCATTCATGCAATATGAGGGTCATTGAAAGGCAACTGCAGAAACCCATTGATCACCTTACAGCTTGGTCTTTGGTTAATGGGTTCAGATTTTCATCACAGAAGACTGTTTCTGTACACTTCTGTCGCAAACGTAATCTTTATCTTGACCCTGATTTAAGGCGTTGGGCAAAACAAATCCCAGTTGTAGCAGAATTCAAATTCCTTGCACTTATTTTTGACAAGAAGCTGACATTTCTACAACATATTCGTCAGCTTAGGACAGGGTGTGTTAAAGAGCTTAACATCCTTTTAGTCAACTTCGTGGGGCACAGATCATACTACCTTTCTTCGTCTTTACCGAGCACTTGTCCATTCCAAACTCGATTATGAGTCTCAGGTTTATGGTTCTGCTAAAGATAGTGTACTTCGGTGGTTAGATCCAGTCCACCATCAGGCCGTCCGGACAGCCACTGGAGCAGTTCGCACATTTCTTGTCCAAAGCCTTTACATTGAAGCAAATGAACCATCTCTATCTCTTCTACTTAAGCAGTTGTCGTTACAATACACCTTTAAATTGAAATCCCTGCCCGATCATCAAATATGGGCATCAGTTTTTGAGGCATGTTGGGAAAACCACTACAACACCTGTCGGACTGTGAACAAACCTTTTTGTATTCAGATTCAAGGGCTGTTAAATGAACTAGACATGACAGTAGACAACATTTCCCAGTTACCCAGGCAATCCTTTCCACCCTGGCATGCCTATTTTCCAACTTGTGACTTCTCCCTTAACATCTGGGAGAAGGCTACTATGCCGTAATCTATCTATCAACAACTCTTTGCATCACACATAGACAGCAGTATTCTGACTTTCTGCCAGTCTATACAGATGACTCAAAGTTAGAATGTTATGTGGGATCTGCTGTTGTGTTTCCTCACAAAACAATATCCAATAAGATCCCACAAAAAACTAGAATTTATACTGCAGAGTTGCGAGCAATAGGAACAGCCCTAGATCACATTAAAAATAGCGATTACCAAAAATATATTATTTATTGTGATTCATTGAGTGTGTTACAGGTCTAGTATTGGCGTGGTTTAAAGAGACAATGCACAGATATTTACTAATAATAAAGTTCTCAATTCAGATAACATACCATTATGACAGTCTCGTATGAAGTCTTCTAGTGTTGTTCGAGAAACTTTATCACTTGTTTGCAGTATGAAAAAATTTTCGAATTCCACCTTGTGGCAGTGAAGTAATTGTGATGTCATTAAAAATGGATGCCTTCTCTAGTAAAACCTACAACTGCCAGTTTTTAAATGGGTACTTTCTCTCCTAATTCTCTAACAGGGCACTTACAGTAGCACCCTGTTAGAGAATTTGGGAATACCCATTTTATCTGCTCACTATTGACCAGTGCGACTTCTCGTATGTGGGACAGGTGGTCAGATAAGTTTTACGAGTACCACTATGTTGTAGAATGGTAATCCTTTTAGCTCTCTTAATTCATGCTTAGCAGAGCTAAAATCCCTTTAGCTCTGCTAAGCATTCAAATGTATAGCTTTCAAATTTAGGCAATTAGTGCTGCTTAGCAGCAGCACTAATTGCCTGAAGGCCAGAAGTGTGGACATGGTTCTGCTCAAGATAGTGTATCACTAACGATATCAACAGTAGACAGTGAGAAATGCAAATTTAGTTAAATAACTGTAAGCTTAATTTGAATAGTAGGTAAAAACATGTGAAAAAAATTTACTGAATATTGCAAATTTCAAAATGTACTGCATGCAAATGTCACACATTGTTAATAAAGGTGCCAGTATGCTGTACTGGTGTGTACCGTTCCTAAAAAAACACTGACTGTACACTCGCAGTATAAATTAGATGATGAAAACCTAACAGTACAATAAATAAGAAAAAATATTTTCTTAGTGGGGTAGAAAGAAAGTAAAATATGCTTTACATTTAACATTCAATGTTAAATGTAAAGCATATTTTATTAACAGCATGGCACCTGTGGCAAGTGCCTCATTTGCGCACACCTAGCACCAGCCCTGACTTTTGGTAACATGAAGGGTATCTTCCTGTTTCATTTTACCGCAAGTGACTCTTCAGAATGAAACATGTATTGTTACTGTCTTCACATCACTTGACATTATTTCCAGATGGAGTATTGACAAGTACTTTCCATCCATTTGAAGCAGAAAACATTCTCCACTACCCACACTGTAATGAATTACTTTCCATGCAACGATTGCTACTGTTCAGTGGTGTACAGCAGTGGTGTTCAGCAGGTACAGCAGGAGGTGAAGGCATCTGTATTTCATACGGATCTAAAGCATACACCTATTCATTAAAATTGTACTTCTCAAACTGAACTTGTCCAAACTGCCAATGTAAGTACAACAGACTTTTGAAAGGATGTCTCCCACAAAAAAAAGAGAAAAAAATTCAAAAATATAAAGCTTAAAGTCTCATACCAAGAAGCATAGAAGCAATTCCCACTGCCTAGTATCGTTAACATATGCATTAGTAATTCAAAAGTTCCATTCTATATCAACAGAGATGGACTACTAAATGCTTCTTAATTCTTCATCAGCTGATTGGGTATGATCACTGCCCTCATCACCAAAAGAACACCTACCCAGAACAGCATGTCACACATGCCATGCATACGCCACTAACGATATCATCAGTTAAAAATCCTACTTAATAACCAATAGAATGAACTAGAAACCACCTCTTAATTCTAAGAATTATATCATCTCAGTATGACTTTTCATCAGTGCTGATGACATCAGTTCAAAATGGCAAATTCTTGAAATTGACGACATGGATGCTGAAAGGCACCATTCTCAAAAAAAAGAGAAAAGAATCAACAGGCACAAGCAAAAGTTCTCATAATCAGGCAGATATAATATACTAGTTAAGCCAAAAACAATGCACATCCTGACTCATCAAAACTGACGTGGGCTTCAAGCTCACCTAGATAACTTATATGACCTATTTGGTTAACACAGGCTAGTTTTTCTTTGTCTTCAAGAAACAAATTTGTCCAATTAATTTCTCTGTCAATTAGGCACTATGTCAGTACAGAGAAGATAGAAACTCCTTTTGGCTGGCACATGAGAGAGTTTAACTAATAATGAATTCTGTAACATTTTTTAGACCTGTTCTACTAGCAGCATCCTTGCAGGCTGTTGTGGTCTAGGATTAGCCATAAAAGTAGTTTCTCTCTCTCTCTCTCTCTCTTCCCCCCCACCGAATCATGATTATACTTTTGCTGAACTTCATGAGTTAGTCAGCCAGTTATTATTATTAGCTATAGGGTGCAAGGAAGCCTGAGACTTATTCTGCACCAGCCAAAAAAAAAAAAAATTCCCGAGTTACCCTGAGAGAGAGAGAGAGAGAGAGAGAGAGAGTGTCAAAAGTAGAAGGGAATCACCAAGAAAGAGAAGAATGATGATGTCCAGCTCAGGACTCTGGGTGTGCCAAGCCCATACTCACCAGATATGAGCCCCTGGGGTTACCTGCCCATATTTTTATCATGGGTACCTGGAATGGACACCAGCTACTGAAAGTTTCCCAATGCCTAGACAAACAATGATAGTTAATAGAAAATTTTCTTGAAAATCATAACTTGACATTGCATAATTGTGTTCATATATGTGTATATACCATTTCAGTTAAGTTCAGCAATTTATGTTTCCCAACATTATTTAATCTCACAGAATGGTCAGTTGCCAACAGCTCTCATAGCAATCATTGCCTTTTGTAAACTGTGGACAAAATCCCACCCTCTCCTGAAATTGGCATTCAAACTGCCTGGAAATTTGACAAAGCAGATAAAAAAAAAAAAAAAAAAAAAAACTCATTTAGACATATCCATTATCTGATCTTGTATGGATTGACTCTTCAGTTGATTATGTTGTACAACGGATAATGACAGGAGCAGAATTCACTACAACTAAGTCATCCACTAAAATCTAGCTCCATCCTGAAGTGCGATGGAATGAAGGTAGTAATGCTAGAAAAGATAGGAATAAATATTGCAATGTATTTTGTAAACATCCAACCACTACACTACTAATCTCATACAATTCAAGAAAGTAAGAGCTATAGCTTGTCATATAATGAAGAAGTATAAAAGAAGCATTGTCTTATTATGTTACTACTATAGATAGATCTGTAGATATTTACTCCATCTGGAACAAAATTTAAAGAATCAGTGGTATATACCCTCCCATAAGAGCTTCAATACTACAGGTGAACATAGTAGATGTTTTTGAGTCCTGTGGCATCACTAATGCTTTAATGGTATCATTGGAATCACTTTCAGCTCTGACACTTATGAACCAGTCTTTCAATTGCATACTACCTGGACAGAAAAGACCAAATTGAATTTTAAAACTCACTCACATTGTCCTTGATGTTTTCCTTTGGAGGTAGTTAAAAGATGCAGTTTTTATTATAAAAGGTATAAAGATGCATAGGAAGTTGAACCATTGCATAGTGTAATTCTTTCAGTTTATGTTGAACTTCTGACTCTGGGAGCCAAACATTATAGTGATCAAGCAATTTTCAAAGTGATTAATAGAGCATTTATGCAAAACCACAGTACTCACTCCTTTAGTTTGAAAAGTTCTTTTGCATACTTTAATCAATAAAAAACTAAGCATTATGAATTTTATTCAAGTTGAAGAAAGGAAAACTATCTTTCTTTTTTTCCCTTTAAACTAACACTAAAGTTTATACCACTTGGTATAAACTTTAGTGTTAGTTTAAAGGGGAAAAAAACAATACTAGCGACACTGCTCCTGTCTGCCCATTGTGGTGCAGGTGACCTTGGAGAAGAAATGCACTCTGCCAGGGCTGAAAGGAACAAAGATGGATAACAATGTGTTTCCACCTTTACAGCCATCCAACTCAAAATTTTTGACACTGATAATGATTATTCCCAACCGAAGAGTTTGAAAACAACCCCTGAAGAGGAGATACCAGCTTTCCTCATCTTGCATTCTCTATCAGGTCAGCCGCTGAGTAAATTATCACCGTCGTGCAGAAATGTATTGTCTGCTGCAGATTTGCCAAAATCAGTAAGACAACTCTAGTCAGGCAATCTTCTTATGGAGATTACTGAATCTCAACATTCTGCGAAGCTTTTAAAGCTCACAACATTTGGAGGACACCAAATAGAGGCCCCGGGTGTGAAGTGTTCCGTGGCCAAGCGATTTCTAGTGCATTTCTAAAAACAATTTCTGCAAAGAGCATTTGAGCGAACCGATTCTATTTTTTGTTTCAAAAACCGTTTTCTTGATTTTATTTGTATGTCAGAGTAGCACTTTCACTCTACAAGAAGTAGGCAGAGGCCCAGAAAGCGAACCCACGTTTCTGTTTCTTTTTTCTATAAATATTAATTTACTAACTCAGCCGCTTGGTCTCCTCATGGCACTGCTCCTGCCTCCCCATGGTGGGGCCGATAACCTGGTTGGTAAAGATAAATCCCCAGGGCCAATAGGAGCCATCATGGATTCTAATAATTTTCCACCCTTAGAGCCTTCAAGCTGAAGGCAAGATTCCTGTCATGATAACAACAATAGTCAACCTAAAAGGCTTCGAACAGAAGCACACTGTCCAGACATTCCTAATTTTTTGGTGATACACTCTCTATATGCCCAGCCTGTGGGTAAGTTATCTCCATTCATTATTCAAAGATATCTGGAATCTATTGCAGAATCACCAAAAATGATAAGGCGACTACAATCCAGAGATCTCCTGATTGAAACAGCCACCACCAAATATTCAGAGTGGCTATTAAAGACAACGACATTTTGTGGGTTGCCAGTATCTATTACTCCCCACAATACCTTAAATTCATCAAAAGGCATCATCACAGAATGGGACTTAATTGCAATGTCTGAGGAGGAATTAGTTCAAGAACTTAGCAATTAAAAGGTAATCAGTGCTAAAAGAATAATGACAAAAAAAGATGGAAATCTCATTCCAACTCGTTCCATCATTTTAACTTTTAGTACTCCTGATTTGCCATTCTCAGTAAAAGCAGGATATTTGAACTGCTGAATGTGGCCATACATCCCGAATCCTCTTCGCTGTTTTAAAGACCAGAAATATGGCCATTCACAGCAGGCATGCAGATGTAATGCCATCTGTCCTATTTGTGGATCAAAAGATTATACACAAGCAGATTGTCCAGCCACAGTTCCTATTTTCCCCAACTGCAAAGGCAGTCACGCTGCCTTTTCTAAATCATGTGAAATGTGGAAAACAGATAGGAAAAATCCAAAAATACAAAGTAGAACATAAAGTCAGATATCCTGAGACACGCAGACAAATAATGTTAACCATGCCTAGTCCATCTTATGCCTCTCGAACCCCAAGTTTTCGTACAACTGCAATTCAAACAGATGTGTCAATACTGCCCAACGTCTTGCTAGCTAATTGAGTTAAAGTAACTTTATCAACCACTGGAAAAGATAATTCTAAAACTAAAACCAGCAATGCCACCAACACACCAATTAGTATCCCAACTGATACTCTGACAGTCTCAAATAACACAGAAAAATGAAACCTACCAAAGGCTGTAAGAAAAATGTATCACTAACAACACTATGTGGAAGTGGATATACACCCAGATTATGAAGAACCTATCCTAGAACTCCATGCCAATGAAAACCGGACATCACTTATTCCCAAAAAAAGACCAGAAAAAATACCTTGCATACAAAAACAGTCAAATGAATCACCCTCAGCCAAATCCAAAAAAAACCGAACATCATACAGTGGAACTGTAGAGGATTAAGCAGCCATTCTGATGACTTAAGGGATTTAATCTCTCAGTTTAATCCCATAGGTATATGCCTACAGGAAACATTTTGTCACCCCAAGTTTCGCTGAAATCTCAAATTATATTATATACAGAAGCGATAGGAGCCCGGAGTCTCCTGCCCGTGGAGGATAGCCATTCTTGTAAATTCTAACATACCATACAGACAGATCCAATTAAGAACCACCCTAGAAGCTGTGGCTGCTCGGATTGCAGTTGGTATTTCAGTTACCATTTTTTCAATTTATATTCCACCATCTCTACCACTTGCCCTTTCAGAACTTGACAACTTCATTACACAACTCCCAATTCCAATTTGTCTTTTTGGTGACTAATGGGCAGAATCCATTGTGAGTGGATGGTGTCCATTAAATGGACAGATGAGGCAAGTTGATTGAAAAATTGATAAATTATAATAATCTCAATTTATTAAACTCTGAATTTTCTATCTAAAGGATCTACTTCTAAAATTGACTTGTCAATTTTGATCACCTTCCATCTTTCCAATCATGACATGGTCTGTATTAACCGATCCTTTTGACATTGATCATTTTCCGATTATTTGCTCCTTACAAACAGGGGGTTACTCCAAATCCTGATCGATGATCCGCTTGGCAGTTTAAAAAGATGAACTGGGATGGCTATTTTGCTCAAATACTTCTAGACAGACTTTATGTTCAAAAAGAACCTATTGGTGATGTAAATACTTACATTACCAATCAGATTCTGACTGCCACTAATACCTACATTCCAAAATCCAAGACATATCGCAATCACCAAAATCACTGGAGGAATGCAGATTTGCTTCACTGCCAAACAGAAAAAAAAACGAACTTGGAATAATTTCTGTAAGAATCCCTCCACTAATAACCCCATTGCCTATAAAAGGCTTAAAGCAAAAGCAAGGCAAATTAGACGGAAAGCAAAACGATGATCGTGGATCGCTTTTGCCTCAACAATCACAAAGACATGCCTCATTTGGAAAAGAATACAGGCACTAAATGGGAAATTCGCTTGTCTACCCTCTCCAATACTCCATTGGAAAGGGAAAGATGTATCTACAGCTGAAGAAGTTGCTAATGCACTTGCAGAATCATTGTCTACAATGTGTGCTTTTGCCTCCTCTGCATCCAAATTTCAGAACATCAAAGCTAATGCAGAACGATATAAAATCAACTTTTTCATGCAACGCTCATTCCCATACCATCAATCCTTTACATTCATAGAACTTCAAGAACCGAACTTGGAATAATTTCTGTAAGAATCCCACTACTAATAACCCCATTGCTTATAAAAGGCTTAAAACAAAAGCAAGGCAAATTAGACGGAAAGCAAAACGAGACTCGTGGATCGCTTTTGCCTCAACAATCACAAAGACATGCCTCATTTGGAAAAGAATACAGGCACTAAATGGGAAATTCGCTTGTCCACCCTCTCCAATACTTCATTGGAAAGGGAAAGACATATCTACAGCTGAAGAAGTTGCTAATGCACTTGCAGAATCATTGTCTATAATGTGTGCTTCTGCCTCTATGCATCGACATTTCAGAACATCAAAGCTAATGCAGAATGATATAAAATCAACTTTTTCATGCAACACTCATTCCCGTACAACCAACCTTTTACATTCATAGAACTTCAAGAATCGTTAAACAGATCTTCAAATGGTGCCGCAGGCCTAGATGGAATTCATTACGCTATTCTGAAGCATTTACTTGAAGAGTATTTGAGTACCATGTTAATCTTTTACAATCATATATATTCTCCGAAAATGCCTATCCTCCTTCCTGGCATCATTTTTTTCATTATCTTACCAAAACCAGGAAAAGATCATTCTTGTGTTGAAAATTATAGGCCAATACTCTTACAAGCTGCATGGGTAAAATTTTCGAAAGGATGGTTCATACTAGGCCTACTTACATCCTGGAGTCACAGAATCTCCTTCCAGATGATCAGTATGGCTTTCGGAAGAATAGATCAACGCTGGACGTGATTATCAAAGCCAAATCTCATATCTGCAATGCCTTTGTCATGGTCAACCTAGATCTTAAAAAGGCATTTGACACTACATGGCATCATGGGATTATTATGGACCTTTACCATTTGGGGCTTAGGGGCCATTTGCCGAAAATAATTCAAATTTTTCTGCAATTGCGTTCTTTTCAGGTCCGATATAAAAACTTACTATCTGCATATCACATTCAGGAAGAAGGGATCGATTCTTAGCCAACACTATTTTCAAATCGATTTAGCAGCATAATGCGTGATACCCCAAAAACTGTTGCATCTTACGTGTACGCAGATGACCTTACCATTTCTTGTCAGTCTCCAAGTATGAATTCCATCGAATGGCAGCTCCAACTTGCCGTTACCAAAATAGAATCCTGGACTTTACAGAATGGTACTATCAGAAAAGAAATGCACTCTCACTGACTTTTGCAAGAAACAAGCTCCCCATCCCAATCCAGAACTACAAATACACAATATTCCAATCCTGCTTGTTAGTACCGTTAAATTTCTTGGACTCATATTAGACAGCAAGCTGAACTTCCAAACTTGCATCTCTCGTTTAAGAAACATATGTCTAAAGCATCTGAATATACTGCAATCAATCTCGGCTATGTCATGGTGCTCTGATCGCTATACTCTACTTCATTTTATAGAACTTTAATCCTTTCATGGTTAGATTATTGTTGTCCGGTCTATGACTCTGCCAGAGCGCTACTTTACAACATCTAAATGTTATCCAGCACAGTGCTCTCAGCAATGCGTTGGACACTTTTAGGACTTCTCCAATCCAGAATCTTTATATCGAAGCACATGATCCTCCATTATATCTCCGTAGGAAATCATTATTGCTCCATTATGCTGCTAAGATCCATTGTCTTCCATCTCCCCCCAGTTGGTAGTATCTTTATAATACTCTGTGGAATTTGTTCTATGAGAGCAAGCCAAATGAAAACAGACCTGCTTCACTCAGGATTAAAGAGCTTTTTCAGAGTTGGAATATCAATTTAAGCGATATATTTCAGGATGCAACCGCACCTGTTTCACCTAGGGTATACGTTTCTACCTCTCGTGATACACATTTTCTGGAGTGAGGGAAGAATTCTGTAACATCCTTTAATATCAAGTAGTTGCACTTATCTCACACTACTCTGAACTCCCATGCCTGTAAAATCTATACTGACTGATTCAAAACAGCCAGTACAGTTGGTGCTGCTGCAATTTTTCCTTCTCTTATGGTTACAGACCATTCGCCTGCAGCATCTTTACAGCCGAATTATATGCCATCAAATTAGCACTTAGTAAAATTATTGAACTTTCCATCTCACCTGCCATAATTTATACTGACTCCCTCAGTGCTGTTTCTGCCATAAGGAAGAATTTCTCATCCTACCTTGAAACACATTCATTCTCGGCTATTTTACTCCAGCATGTCCAATCAATCAATCAGTTTTTGCTGGATCCTTGCCATTCTGGCATTCCGGGAAATGAAAGTGCTGACATTGCAGCTAAACATCCTCAACCAGCTGTCCCAGAACATCCTCGGGGGCCTTACACTGATTATTATTTGCCTGTTATTCGCAAACCAATTTACAACAGCCAGTTACAGGTCTGGAAAAGGAATACCAACGTCAAATTTTACCAGATAAAGCAAGAACCAAAGCTGTGGCTCTCAGGCTTTCGACGAAACAGATGAGAGGAAGTGGTGATGGCAAGACTCAGAATTAAACACACTCATCATACCCATCTGTTCCTTCTTCTGGGAGAAGATCCATCCCAGTGTTCATCTTGTGACAGTCAACTTATTGTTAGACATTTTCTGTTTGATTGTCCCTTAGGTTTAACCATACGGCCAAACACTTTTCAGTCAGTCTCTTGGCTGAACCTCTCACATGATTTAAATCGTATATTCTGGGAAATGATGCAAATGTAGAAGAACTTTTAATCTATTTAAAATGTACATGTAGTTCTCGCTTTACAAGTTCCTGGGTTTACAAGTGTTTTTTCCCCCAAGTATCAAGTATCAACAAAATCGAAAATATGAACATTAATTGCAAAAAACAAATGTTAAACATTCATAAATACCTCATTCCAAACCGCATGCATACCTATACAATACAGTGTACCCCGCTTTATGATATTAATCAGTTCCAGAGACACCATCGTATCATGAAAATATTGTAATGTGAACTCAATAACATATTGTTTTTTGGTAATTCATTTCAAGATCTCAGAACTTGTAATTTTCGCTGTATAACTAAGCTATTTATCTCTCTAAAATGTTATTTTTAAGGTCAAGAGCATGACCTTAGGGCCATATAAAAGGTCGTAAGCTTGGTTTCTAAATTGTATTAGTTTCCAATTTAAATCATTAAAATGCAATACACTTTCATCGTCATTAGCATTAGTAGAGGCATATGATGCAAGAAAGCAAGCTTATGCAGCATCAGCAAAAAAACGCTCCCATTTCACCCGTCTGTTCGTTCCAAATACCTGTCCAGCTCTGCCTTAAATTTATTTAGGCTATCAACTTCCACAACAAAGGACGGAAGTCTGTTCCACCAACCAATTACCCACTGGCTAAAGTCAAACTTCCGCACATCTATCCTACATGTCTTTCCTCAATTTGAATTTATGCCCTCTCTCTCAGGTGATTATTCTGAGCAAGACGAAGAATCCCATCAGCATTGAGAATGCTCAAACCATTCAAGGCTTTATACACCTCAATCAGATCACCTTGCAGGTGCCTAGTCTCCAAACACTATAATTTGCAAAATTTAAATGTTTCTTCGTAAGAGATTAGTGAATGGAACAACCCTTTGTTCCATTCACTAATCTTGTTGCCCTTCTCTGGAGTCGTTCCAACAGCTCTACATCCTTCTTAAAATGAGGCCTCCAGACCTGTATACAGTACTCAAGGTGTGGCCTGACCATTGCCTTATACAAGGGGATAATCACCTCCTTATCCCTGCTAAAAAATTCCTGTATATCATTGACAAGACACTGTGAGTTACTCTTGCAGATCGTCTGCACTGCTCAGAAAACTTCATATCTGACTGCACAATTACCCCCAGATCCTTTTCGTTCACTACCACTGTCAGTGTAGTAGGACAGAGTTGATATGTCACTCTTGGGTTATCATATGTTCCATTATAAGAATCAATTTTAAAGCCTTTGTGATATTTTTCTAAAGCGTGTTTCTGGAGGTCACAACCATAAAACAATAAAAACAAGTAGTAAACTATCTTCTTGCAATTGCGAAAATATCTATAGCTGGAATTGTGTGTTTTTTTACGTTATTATGCTGAAATGTGTTTCCCCTTTAGTGAAATCTTCAATAGTATAAAAAACCTAATAAATTTTCAGAATCTTCTCTTCATTCCTTTTTTTTTTAAGCTTCGTAAACTTGTTACTCCACGAGAATCATGTTAGTTGCAATTTGTGCATTTCGTAATATTTTTATAATTAAAAGAGATTAATATTTTTATAATTAAAAGAGAAGGTTATCTTGGAAACAAATGCCTCTTGAAACATTTCTGAAGAAGAGGATTCCTTGTGCAACAGACCAACGAGTGCTGAGCAAATAATGAGAGTGATCAACGAGTGTGCATTTAGTTGTTGATTGTGATGAAGAATAAACATTCTTTAACATTTGTAAATCATAAATAATTTCTCTATTATTATAATTTGCTTTATTTTACAGGCTATGTTTTCATTTCTTTTGATAAATCAATCATTGTTTAAACATAAACTAATTAGCTAACTAATTTCATTGTTGAGAACGTAACCCCTATTTTTAACCTTATGCCTATGGGAAATAAATTCCTGCTTTATGAGGGCACGCTAGGAACAATTTAACTCGTAAAGTTGAGAACTACCTGTATTGGCCTGTACAGGAGTATTTAATTTAACATCTAAACCAGTATATTTCGACTAAAATTATGAGCAGGCAATTTGGCGTCAGTAGTTCTTGTGTCATTAAACCAAATACCAATAACAAATAAAAGTTACTCCCCATGCTACCTCAATCTCCTCTAAGGGAATAATAACAGAATGGGACTTATTACTTGAATCAGAGAAGGAAATTTTCCTGTGCACGATCAAAAAGTCATTCTAGCAAGGAGAATGATGACCTGAAAAGATGGTACTCTGGTTCTAACAGGAAGCTTAATTCTTACTTTTACCACCCATGACATCTATGTAAGCAGGCTACCTACATTGCCATGTGCCGACAATACATTCCTCATCAATTAGGTGCTAGAAATGCCAAAAATACGGCACTCACAAAGTGCATGTGGAAGTGAGGCAATATGTTTGAACTCTGGTTCAAAGGAACATAACCAATCTAACTGCACCATTACCACTCTGCATTACCCACACTGTTAGGGTAACCACCCGCCTTTCTAAAAATTGTGTAATCTATGAAAACAAGGGGAAAAAATTTAGAAATATAAAGTAGAAAATAAAGCCACATACTCACAGGCAAGAAGACAGATAATCAAAACAGAGGCAAAGCGCACGTATGCAACAGCAACTGAATGTTTCCAGTCTGTAGGGATCCAGACCGAAGTACAATAACTTCGAATATATCTTTTGTGAATTGGGCACTTTCGTTGCCCCCTATTTCAAAACAGTGTCCTACACAAGAAACAAGTGAGCAAGCCATTAATACCTCAATTACCATACCAACCGATGTTTCCTCAACAATAAATCCAAAAGTGATAGAAACCATTAAACCACAATTATCACTCTCCACTAGAATGGGCATCGACGAACATGATGATTTGGATGATGGCATTTTAGAATTACATGCAACCAATGAGATGGACATGATCCATCCCTTCTTCCCTAAAAAAGACAAAATGGAAATAGAACGATACAAGAAAACTAAAACCGAAACTGCAGAACGGAAAACAACACATAAAACCACGTAATGTGAAAATCCTTTAATGGAATTGCAGTGGCTTTCGGAATCCAAAAGATGATTTGCAGGATCTAATTGACCATCTTTATACGGGATAGGAGTATTAACACGCCAGCTGATGGAGGAGTAGCCATTATCGTCAGAAACAACATTCCATCCAAACCTGTTTCTCTTCAGACTCATTTTTTTAAAGTAGTTGCAGTGCGCATTGTAATTGGTATTATCCTTACAATATATATCTCCCTCTACCTCTTTCATTGCTTAACAAGTACAGGTCACTGTTGAAAAAAAGCCGTGAAATAGGGTTGAATTTGAAAGTGTCTGCAATTCTGCCCAGACACGAGAGGAGGGAGTATATGATGAGAGCCTTGTCGATCAATTCGGCCCTGGAAAGATTGTGCAAGGCTCAAGGGGTAGAATTTTTTTTTCAGCCTGGACTGTACTTGTTAACAGGAGAGACTGCTTCTACAGGGATGGGATACACTTAAATAGAAAGGGTGCAAGAATATTTGCTGATGCTATCGAGGCAGTGTTAAGTGGGTCGGAAAACTGCTAGCTTGGGGGGAGACAAAGACGAATAGATTAACGGTAGCCACTGGCAGAGGTGAAAGAGATTCTTGCACTGCTTCTATTGGAATGAGCACAAACCTGAAAAACAAGATGCAGGATATTTCAGAGACTGCCGCGAGTCATTGCGGTACAAGTAAACATATGGGTTGTGTTAGGGTAGCTAAGAATAGAAATAGGTGCATGTATACTTGTGTGTACACCAATGCTAGGAGTTTAGTAAATAAATTTGATGATTTTGAGGTATTGCTCAAAACATCAAAGGCAGATATTGTTGGGATATCAGAAACGTGGTGTCACACAGATATAAGGAATGCAGAACTGGAATTTGGGGAGTACATTGTCTACAGAAAGGATAGACTGGATAGGAAGGGAGGAGGGGTTATGCTATTAGTTAAGAAATACATAAAATCCAAGGAAGTGAAGCCAGTGGACATCGCTGGACAGTGCAGTTTCGAGTCAGTTGGGTGTGACATAAGCATTGGGAGATCAAAATTGAGAGTAGGAGTGTGCTATAGGCCTAATGACTCTGATGAGTATAATAAGATACTGTACAGGGAAATAGAGTGGGCCAGTAAATCAGAGTGTCTTATAATGGGAGATTTTAATTTCCCAGATATTGACTGGAATTTGGGGGGCTGGTCACTCACACACTAGCAAGGCTTTTGTGGATTTATTGGATGATTGTTTTCTACATCAGCATGTTCAGGAGGCAACTGGAGGGAAGAATACTCTTGATTTGATTATCAGCAGTGATTCTTCCTGCATTAAGAATCTGCAGATAAATGAACCACTAGGTGGCAGTGATCACAGTGTGCTGAAGTGGGATTTACTCAAAGAGGTGACTACCATTAGGGGTAAAGGGAAGGGTTATTGCTTTCGTAAAGGCGACTACGATGGACTGAGACAGTATTTAAATTCTATACAGAGGGACCAACTGATGATGTTACCAACAGCAAATGCAAAATGGGAAGCATTCAAAGAACTTATCTTGGAAGCTACTAGGCCAGGGGTGGCAACTTTTTTCGTCAGCGGGCCAAATGAAATTTTTGCATCATGATGCAGGCCGGAATAGATTGAACGATTTAATAAAAAAAAATCAGAACCTAAAAAATGTTATATTACTTGAATTACTAAATTATTAATGTATTTTTAAAAAAAAATATCTGAATGTCCAATTATCATTGAAAATGCGGCATTCGGCATCAATTTTTCTTTTTTTTTAATTGGCTCATTTTATGGGCTATAAATTATATTGAATTAAAAATTGTAATAATTAGAAAAGGCATAAAACATAAAATATCTCGCACCAGTATTATTTTTTTCAATAAGAAGTCAAACCCAAAGGAACTTTGTTCGATCAATGCTACAATAATAATTAGGAAATAACTCTTTGACGCTGCGTAGAATCACTTGGTTACTGTTGTACTGGCCGCGATTCCCGATTGAACCGAATTAAGCCGAACGTTTACGGCGAGTGTAGTCAGGTATGGATTTTCTATATTTATGCATTTACCGAGGGGGCCGGATTCAACATGTCGCGGGCCGGCTGTTGCCCACCCCTGTACTAGGCTATACATACCAACTAAGAAATATTGTTCAAGGTTTAGGCCTAAATGGATGTCAGATGAACTAATGAGGCATATGGCAAAGAAAAATGCATGGGATACATACGAATTAACACGTGACACAGAATCCTATGATAGATACAAGTTGATCTGTAACCAAGTTACAAAGAAGGTTAGGTAGGCGAAGGCAGATTACGAGAAATGTTTGGCAAGGGATGCAAAGAATAACAGCAAAGAGTTCTTTACTTATGTAAACTCTAGAAGGAAGGGGATGAATCAGATTGGTCCACTTGATATCGATGGGTCAACTGTTGATGATCCTGCTCAGGTAGCTAACGAACTAAATGAATATTTTGCATCGACGTTCACACATGAGGAATTATTTAGCGAGGGGAAAGCCAGAGGTGTATTCAACTCTAGCAGTAAGCTAGAGAATCTTGTAATAACTGAGAGTAAAGTGGAGGAGAAATTGTTGAAGATAAATACAAGAAAGGCACCCGGGGTGGATGTGATCTATCCAGTTATATTAAAGGAGGCGGCAAAGGAAGTAAGCAAAACCCTTAGCCATAATTATGAGACCTTCCTTGGACTCAGGGGAGGTACCCACAGACTGGAGATGTGCAAATGTCACCCCAATTCACAAAGGAGGATCAAAGGCTGACACAAGTAATTATAGACCTGTGAGTTTAACTTCTGTTCCAGGAAAATTAATGGAGGCACTAGTTAAAGAAGCACTGCAGGATCATTTAGACAAGACTTCAGCTATAGCTCGGACACAGCATGGTTTTGTTAAGGGGAAGTCTTGCTTGACCAATTTGATTGGATACTATGATGCAGTCACAAAGGAACTGGATGCAGGGAATAACTTTGATATTATATACTTGGATCTTAGAAAGGCTTTTGATACTGTTGCACAAATTGGAGCAGTGTGGCATAAAGGGGTGGCTGAGGGGGAGAAGACAGAGAGTGGTAATCAATGGACACTGCTCGTCATGTACTAATGTTATTAGTGGAGTCGCTCAGCTCTCAGTGTTGGGTCCATTATTGTTTTCTGTATTCATAAATGATATTGATGAGGGTATATCAAGCTTAATGTCGAAGTTTGCAGACGATACTAAGGTAGGCAGGGCTGTCAAGGACACTACTGACACTATGCTGCTGCAACAGGATCTGGAAAGGTTGAGCAGATGGGCTGAGAGGAGGCAAATGAAGTTTGACGTTGACAAATGTAAAGTACTACACATGGGAAACAGCAACCCCAGAGCAACGTATCAACTCTGTGGTACTACACTGACAGTGGTAGAGAATGAAAAGAACCTGGTGGTGGCTGTGCAGGCAAATATGAAGTTCTCTGAGCAGTGCAGACGGGCTGCAAGAGTAGCTCATGGTGTCTTGTCAATGATATACAGGAATTTTTCTAGAAGGGATAAGGAGGTAATTATTCCCTTGTATAAGGCAATGGTCAGGCCACACCTTGAGTACTGTATACAGGTCTGGAGGCCTCATTTCAAGAAGGATGTAGAGCTGCTGGAACGAGTACAGAGTAGGGCAACAAGATTCCACCCCCCCCACTCTGCTCTTCCAGCCCATCCCATCTGTGATTCCCAAAATTTTCCGAGTGTAGTCTGAGAGACTCCTGTGTGTAGTTATGGGTTAAACTTGTCTGCGCATGCACTCATTTGTTTGTACAGTCCACTCAACCACAGAGCCTGTATAAGTTGCACATCCCTTATGTGGTCACAGTGCTCCTGTAAAAACTGTCGCGAGCTCTAGTTGTGTGTTAGTTTTCTTTTCGTATGGCAACCAGAAAGTGTATAAACAGTCCCAACATATTTTGTTACATATCTGGTGGTTTTGTTCCTGTAAAGCAGAGGCGAAATATTACCGATTTTCAAAAAAAATCGTATTATGCATACTTTGACATAAAACTAGGCGATCAGGATAAATCGTGGGCACTGCATAAAGTATGCCCTACATGTGTCGAACATCTTAGAAAATGTAGTGAAGGAAAAAAGGTGTTCTTGCCATTTGCTATTCCTGTGGTGTGGCACGAGCCAGTAAGCCATGCCGAATGTTACTTTTGTGTATGTGACGTTAAAGTTTACAATTCAAAAAATAAAGAGGACATCAAATATCCAGATCTACTGTCAGCCCTAGGACCGGTTCCGCATGGACCTGATCTGCCTGTAAAACCTTTACCAGAAACTTTGGAGTCCACATCTTTTTCTGCTGAAGCAGAAGCTAAAGAGGTTAGTAAAGAGGAATGTTATCAACCAGAAAATATTTTAATGCCACAGCAATTCATGCGTCGAACTGAATGATTTAGTAAGGGGCTTAGGTCTTCCAAAGTATGCTGCTGAAATTCTGGGATCCAGACTTCAAGCGAAGAACTTACTTGTTCCAGGTACATCATTTTCCTGGTACAGAAATCGTGAAAGGGAGTTTATTCAATATTTTTCACAAGAAGGACCTCTCATATATTGCAGTGATATTGCTGGTTTAATAAGTGCCTTAGGAGCTCCATCATATGTTTCTAGTGAATGGAGACTATTTATAGACTCTTCTAAGACTAGTTTAAAAGGTGTTCTCTTGTATAATGGAGATAAGTACACATCTGTGCCAGTTGCTCATTCAGTCTACTGAAAAGAAACTTATGACAATCTAAAGTTGCTTCTGGAGAAAATTAAATATCAAGATCACGACTGGCAACTATGTGGAGATTTAAAAGTGTTATGTATGTTGTTGGGGCAACAGGGTGGGTACACTAAAATGCCATGCTTTATTTGTGAATGGGATAGCAGAGCTAAAGCGCTGCATTGGACGAAGAAGCAATGGCCTCAGATGCACAATCTTACACAGAGGTCAAAAAATATTGTGCACGAAAGTTTGGTGAAGCCATATAAAATACTTTTACCTCTACTGCATATCAAGTTAGGCATGATGAAGCAATTTCTTAAAGCATTGAATAAGGATGGCAACTGCTTTAAATACCTTTGCAGTAAATTTCCCGGTTTATCTGATGCAAACTTAAGGAGGGTATCTTCATTGGTCCCCAAATTAGAAAATTGGTTTTAGATGGTCAGTTTGAAACTACTATGACTGACATTGAAAGAAGCCTGGATTGCTTTTAAAAATGTAATGGAAAACTTTCTAAGAAATCATAAATCAGAGGATTATGAGAAAATTGTTCAAAATATGCTCAAAAAGCTTCGCAATTTAGGTTGCAATATGAGCATCAAATTTCACTTTTTGCATGCCCATCTTGATTTTTTTTCCCTGAAAATCTTGCACAGTGAGCGAAGAACAAGAAGAGAAATTCCATCATGACATAAAGGAAATGGAGCAGAGGTACAGGGAAGGTGGAATACAAGCATGATAGCCGACTACTGCATCTTTATAAAAAAAGAGACACCTGGGACTATACATAAAAGAAAAACTATTAAACGTTCTTTTCAAACAAAGAGACGAAGGTCTGATTAATGAAAGTTTCAGAATTTTGATTAATACTTGTTAGTATTTACATATTTTTTGATATATGAAAATTTAATCCTATCAATTTGTCATTACTAAATATAATAAAGTTATATACCTTCGTAAAAAACAATGCTTTTTTATTTCTTAAATTGTGATGTATCTGGATGTGATAGAAAAATATCAATCATATTTGAAATCTCGGCAGTAGGACCTATTGAAATTCAAACAGCAGTGAACAAACTTAAATTTGTAAACTAGTGTTATTAATTATTAATTTGTATTTAATTTTTAAAAATCATTCTTAAAAATGTTCCAAAAGGGGAAAATAGATTTGGAGTGTCGTATTTCTGATCCAAGGTGGACTGAAGACTATTTCTTCATTTATTATCGCGAAAAAGCAGTGTGTTTGGTGAAAACAGCTATCAACTCACACAGTCAGGGGACTGTGTGAGTTTTAAAAGAATATAATTTAAAACAACACTGATTCCAATCATAAATTTTATGATCAACATAAAGGATTGCTGCGAAAAGAAGTGTTCAAAGTTACAAAACGAATTAAGAAAACAACAAAACATACTGAAAATGTATCAGTCAAGAAATTTATCTGCTGTAAGTGCCAGTAATCAAGTTGCACATTTGATCGCTTTTGAAAGTATACCATTCAATGATGGTGAATTTGTTAAGTGTTGTTTGTTAAAAGTTGTGGAAGAATTTGTCTGGAGAAACAAAAAATGATACAAGATATTAGTTTGTCTCGACAAACAGTTATGTGAAGAGTAGAAGATATTGGAAAGAATTTGTTCAAACAACTTTTGGAAAACATAGAACAAATGAAATAATTTAGTGTGGTACTGGATGGCAATGCTGATGTAAATGACACAGCCAAACTCCTCATCTTCATATATGGAATTAATGATAATTTTGTACCAGTTGAAGATTTAGCTGATCTATAGAGTATGTGCGGAACAGCTTCAGGTGAAAATCCTTTTGAAAATTTTTGCCAATCTATTGAAAAGTTAGGATTAAATATTAAAAACCTGGTATGAGTCACAACTTGCAGTGTGGCCCCTCCGTAGCCAGGTGGGAAGGAGCAGCAGTGTGTAGCACACGCTTCTTGATTAGACAGGGGTTCGAGCCCGTCACCACCAAATACAGAGGATGCGGAAAGGTCAGGGAATGATCACCACATATCCCGGAGCAATATGGCCTTAGTTGCTAATGCTCCTAAAAAAAAAACCAAAATAACAAATAACTTGCAGTGCAAAAAAATATGATTGGTAAAAACATTGAGCTTATGGGAAGAATAACCAAGAAAATGATCGATATCGGAGCTGAAACTCCGATTGGAATTCACTGCATTGTGCATCAAGAAGCTCTTTATGGGAAAGTATTAGATCTCCAACACATTATTAATGTGATTATTTTAACTTGAAATTTCACAAGATCACATGGCCTTAAAGTGGCTGTTGAAACGTCACCGAATGTTTCAACACAGAAAAAAGAAAACCAATAAAACAACTATCAAATGTGGACTGGCTGTTTGATCTTGCAATTCATACATACATTTCTAGTAATTTCAATGCTCTTAATTTAAAACTACAAGGAAAAGGAAAATTGGTCTGATTTGTTTGGTGACATCAAATCATATCAGAATAAGTTGTTATTATTTCAATCCCAGTTGAAGAGACAATTTATTTCATTTTGAAATACTGAGCTAAGGGAGTAACATTTCCAAAGGATCATTGCTTTTCATTATTACAATTACATTTTGACTAGTTTGAAAATAGATTTTTTTTTTTTTTTTTTTTTTTTCTTATGTAAAATCCCATGAAAAAGCATAAGCTTTTGTTTGAGAACACTATAATCTGGCTGAAAACTATAATCCCAGATTGCAACTTTAAATTATTAATCTTCAAGCCAAAATATGATTCAAAAATAAGTATATAGACTGCAAAAATAAACTATTTGAATTCTACAAGACATTCCCCATCTGAATATTTTCTGCTAATAAAAGAAAATGGCTACTTTGTTCAGATCAACGTATGTTTGCAGGCAGATTTTTTCACTCGTAAAATCAAATAAATATTTAAAAAAAAAACAGAATAATAGGTGAGCATTTTTTTTTTTTTTTTTTTTTTCCCTAATGGAAACCCCAAACACGAGAGGTATTAGAACCTATAGTACTGTGCATGGGTTGGAGGTTGAGAAAACGAAAGAAGATATTTGTTTTAACATTATGAAGGAAGGTTGTTCCAAAAAACGGAAGTTGAATCAGTAAACGAGGAAGAGGAAAAGTTAAATGGATGTTTGTTGGTGGCGGCATGTGTTCAGACTGTTTTGAAAGCAAGAGCGGGAATTATAGAAGCAAATTCAGAAGAACAGTGCCCATGAAAGTATCTGTAGAAAAGGTATGCAGCATTAATGACTCGTATCTAACTCTGTTGAGTCATTAATTAATCTAACTACCCTCTTCTGTATGGAATCTAGAAGCCTGAGAGAAGTTTTGGGGGCACCACCCCAGATGTAGGAAGAATATTCCATGGTAGGGCAGATTTGCAATTTGTACAGAGTTAACAGCTGTTTGGAAGAAAAGTAATGTACAGTGCAAAACAGAAAACCAAGTTTTTTAGATGCAGAAGAAGCAATATTTGTAATGTGCTTGTGCCAAGAGAGATTAGAATTCAGGGCAATCCCCAAAAGAGAGATTATTTTGCTAGAAATCGTAGTGTCACCAAAGATGAGCATAGGAGCAGAAGAATCCTTTTTGCGAGATATAAGACAAGACTGAGTTTTAGAAGGATTGAAATCAACTAAGTTGTCTTTGCCCCACTGGAGAATTACCCGAAGATCGACATTTAAGGAATTGATTGCGGATATTCGAGAAGTTGAAGCTGATGGAGCAGGGCAAATTTTCTCAAAACTGGAGAGTGGAATGCAATGTGCTATCATCAGCAAAACTATGGATAGGATTTCCGATCAATGAAAGAAGGTCATTAATATACAAGAGGAAAAGAATGGAGGGAAAGAACTGAACTTCGGAGGACAACAGCATTAGTAGTGAAGTTAGAAGACAGAGCCATCTGCCATCACCCTCTGTGAGTGGTAAGAGAGAACTGGATAATCAATTACAAAAAAAAAGAGTTGGCAAACCATAAGATGGAAGCTTGTTTTCAGAAGATCTTAATGGCAAACATGATCAAAAGCCTTTGAGATGTCAAGAGCAACTGCTTGTGTTTCACCGAACTTTTCCATTGAATTTGGCCATAAATTGGTAACATAAGTCAGAATATCACCTGTGGATCGACACTGACAGAATCCATACTGGTGAGTGTTGATCAGACAGAAGGTTTCTAGATAGATTAAGAGTTGACGGTTAAGTGATTTCTCCATTACTTTAGAAAGAGTAGAAGTAATTGGATGGGAGGGATTTGTCACTCTTTTTAAGAACTGGCTGGATATTAGCAAATTTCCAAGCAGAAGGAAAAACACCTTTGGAATAAGAAAGTGAATAAAGGTGGCATAGAACAGGAGTAAATTCAGGAGTACAAGTTTTGAGAACAAGTGGAGAAATACCATCAGGTCATAATCTTCATTATGTATTGAGATTTGCTTTACAAATTTGCAACCTAATTTTGAACAATTATTTAAAAATATCCAGCCTCAATCATCTCATTAAATGTTAAGTTTTGTCCAGTAAATGTTATTGTGTTTTATACTTAATATAATTTTCGAATATTTCAATTTTAGGTTTATCATTATATATGAATTCACCTTAATATTGAAAAGTAGTGATCTTTTTCAGGTTGTAAATTTTCTAAAATGGGCATTTAAAAGCAAAAGTAAAGTATTTTTTTTTTTAAACAAGAATGAAGTATTTCAAACAGAAACAAAAGTAAAGTATTTAAAAAAAAACAAAGAAAAGTAAGTCATATTTTTATAATTTTAATAAAGTTAAAAAATAAATCACTGACATAGATTTGTAGCACATAAAAGTGCTGGGAATTTGCACATTTTTATATGTAGCTTGACAAGAAAAAATGGTAATGTGAAAATAGAAACTTTCTTTTACGAATGACAAGATATAGAAAATGTGACACAATTTTTTCTCGAATCACTCTGTGCGGTCCCCGAAACAAATCTAACTTTGAATACAATGTGCGGGTGACCAAACCGCAAGTTCCAATCAATATCTGGAAAGATAAAATCCCGCATTACTAGACATTCTGATTTATTGGCCCTGGATGCCAAGCGATGGTGATCGAGTGTTTTCTCTGTGCTTAAAGTGTGATTATCTAAATGCGACTTAGTTCTTTTAAGTTCCTATCCATAAGAAATTTATTTATTTAATATCAGCTCCTGTTACAAAAGTTCTTGTACAGAGCAAGAAAGAAAAACCATCTTTCTTTATTTTTCTTACTTCTGTTAATAACACTCACTACTTTACGCTTGGTCACACCAGCCACTGCTCCTGCCTCCCCGTGGCGGGGCCAGAAACCTTGGCAGAAAAGCTAATCTTCCAAGGGCCAAAAGCAGCAAACATGGATCAAAATGTACTTTCCCCCTAGAGCTGACAAGCTCTCGTCCAGAGTTAGATATTAAACATGACACATTGCAACCGAAGAGGTTGAAACCACTCCCTTCGCGACAGATTTTCCTGCACCCTTTCCATTTCTTGTCCAGAATCACCTGGAAAGTTTTGCAGGATTGCCCAAAACAGTCAAGAGACTGCAATGAGGGGACCTACTAGTGGAGACAAACCGTGGACATTCGGAGAAACTGCTGAAACTTACATACTTTGGAATTCCAGCATCCAAATACATCCAAAGGTGTGATATCCAGCTAAATATATCCAAAGGTGTGATATCCAGCTGGGATCTATTGAATGTCACGGTGGAGATAACGCAAGAGCTTCAAGATCAAACTGTCATTGCAGTGAAAAGGATCATGACTAAAAAAAACACAATGCACTCACACCTACAAGAAATATTAATCTCACTTTCAATACGCCAAATCTACCATCATGGATAAAAGCAGGCTATCTGCTTTGCCGCATTAGGCCCTACATTTTTAATTCATTGAGATGTTTTAAAAGTATGGCTACTCTCAAATGGGATGCAGAGGAAACCAAATTTGCCCCAATTGTGGGTCCTCTGATCACACTCAAAGTGATTGCTCAGCAAAAGAAATGGCCTGCCCCAACTGTAAACGCAACCATCCTGTTTATTCAAGGACATTCGACAAATGAAAAGAAAACTGAAAAGAAAATTGTGAAATATAAGATTGAAAATAAAGTAAGTTTTCAAGAAGCAAGGAAAGTAATTGCTCCCAGTATGAATAAACTTACATACCCCAGTATTGCATATAATATAATGTGTATATATATATATATATATATATATATATTATATAAATAAAATGTACATACATATATATAATATACATATATTACATGTATATTATATACATATAACGACTTAGATAACATAAATAATTAGCAAAAATAAATAATTAATACTTAACTTGATACGGAAGTTATATAAAGGGATTTCGTAGATAACACTCGATACTGAAACATAAATATAGCGTTATAACTGTGTTGGGATACAAGTTTAGGGTTTTAATTTTGTACTGAAATTGAAATTTTATTGAAATTAAATCGAAATCATGACTCATACCAGAACACAAAGCAAAAGGATCAAGCTAATGGGAGTGCTGCAGCTCAGGGGAGAACTGAGGGGGGCAGTTGCCCTCTGAATCACAGCCGATTAAAATGCACTATTTGCTTGATGTTTGTGGACCAGTCAGGTACGGGACACGATACTGCCATGGGGGATGTCTTTGTATGTGCACGATTCAAGGAGTGTAAGGAAATTAGGCGACAACTCAGCGTTGTTATGGGCCTATATGAGAGCTTGAAGGACAGGGTGGATGTCCCCGAAAGATTAAAAGTGAGAGGGCCCATCAAGCTCTCAGCTGCCCACACTAATGTCAGAGCTTGCACTTGGGCATGACGCAACACAGCGGCAACCCCCAAGGCAGAATGCACTGGTCCCAAAGGAACTAGTAGTTGTTGGTGACTCGATTGTCAGGGAAACGGGAAACATGCTTTGTAAAAAGGATAGGTGGAACAGGACCAGGGTATGTCTGCCAGGGGCATAGATTGATGTTGTAGAGCGGATATCATCTTTTAAGGGCACAAAAGGTGATATAGTTGTACACGTTGGCACTAATGATATTAAGAATAGGAGACCGGCGGAATTACTTAACAAGGACAGGTCGCTGTTGAAAAAAAGCCGTGAATTAGGGTTGAATTTGAAAGTGTCTACAATTCTGTCCAGACACGATAGGAGGGAGTATATGATGAGAGTCCTGTCAATCGATTCGGCCCTGGAAAGATTGTGCAAGGCACAAGGAGTAGAATTTTTTTTCAGCCTGGTCTGTACTTGTTAACAGGAGAGACTGCTTCTACAGGGATGGGATGCACTTAAATAGAAAGGGTGCAAAAATGTTTGCTGATGCTATCGAGCCAGTGTTAGGTGGGTCGGAAAACTGCTAGATTGGGGGGGGGGATACAAGGCCTAATAAATTAACAGTAGCCACTGGCAGAGGTGAAAGTGATTCTTGCACTGCTTCTATTGGAATGAGCAGCAGCAGCAGCTTGGAAAATAAGATGCAGGATATTTCAGAGACTGCTGGCAGTCATTGGGGTACAAGTTAACATATGCATTAGCATTAGTAGAGGCATATGATGCAAGAAAGCAAGCTTATTCAGCATCAGCCAAAAAAAAAACCCCACTCTCATTTCACCCCTCCGTTCGTTCGAAATACCTGTCCAGTTGAGCTTTAAATTTGTTTAGGCTATCAACTTCAACCACAAGTGATGGAAGTCGGTTCCACCAACCAACCACCCGCTGGCCAAAGGCAAATTTCCGCACATCTGTCCGACATCCGTCCTTCCTCAATTTGAATTTATGCCCTCTGAGGTGATTATTCTGAGCAAGATGAAGAATCCCATTGGCATTGAGCATGCTCAAACCATTCAAAGCCTTATACACCTCTATCAGATCACCTCGCCGGTGCCTAGTCTCCAGACTCTGTAATTTGCAAAACTTAAGCCTTTCTTCGTAAGAGCAACCCTTTGTTCCATTCACTAATCTTGTTGCCCTTCTCTCTGCCCATTCCAGCAGCTCTACATCCTTTTGAAATGAGGCCTCCAGACCTGTATACAGTACTCAAGATGTGGCCTAACCATTGCCGTATACAATGGATTAATCACCTCCTTATCCCTGCTAGAAAAATTCCTGTATATCATTGACAAGACACCATGAGCTACTCTTGCAGCTCGTCTGCCCTGCTCAGAGAACTTCATATCTGCCTGCACAATTACCCCCAGGTCCTTTTCATTCTCCACCACTGTCAGTGTAGTACCGCAGAGTTGATACGTTGCTCTGAGGTTACTGTTTCCCATATGTAGTACTTTACATTTGTCAATGTTAAACTTCATTTGCCACCTCTCAGCCCATCTGTTCAACCTTTCCAGATCCTGTTGCAGCAGCATAGCGTCAGTAGTGTCCTTAACGACCCTGCCAACCTTTGTATCATCTGCAAACTTGGACATTAAACTTGATATCCCATCATCAATATCATTCATAAACACCGAAAACAACAACGGACCCAACACTGAACCTTGAGGAACTCCACTAATAACATTAGTCCACGTTGAGCAGTGTCCATTGATTACCACTCTCTGTCTTCTGCCACTCAACCATCCCCTTATCCATAGCAGCAATTTGCCTCCAATACTACACTGCTCCAATTTGTGCAGCAGTCTTCCATGTGCAACAGTATCAAAAGCCTTTCTAAGATCCAAATATATAATATCAAAGTTATTCCCTGCATCCAGTTCTTTTGTGACTACATCATAGTATCCAATCAAATTGGTCAGGCAAGACCTCCCCTTAACAAAACCATGCTGTGTCTGAGCTATAACTGAATTCTTGTCTAGATGATCCTGCAGTGCTTCTTTAACCAGTGCCTCCATTAATTTACCTGGAACAGAAGTTAAACTAACAGGTCTATAATTACTTGTGTCAGCCTTTGATCCTCCTTTGTGAATTGGGGTTACATTTGCACATCTCCAGTCTATGGGTACCTCCCCTGAGTCCAAAGAAGCTCTCATAATTATGGCTAGGGGTTTGCATACTTCCTTTGCAGGCGCCTCCGTGGCCAGGTGGGAAGGAGCAGCAGTGCGTAGCACACGCTTCTTGATTAGACCGGGGTTCGAGCCCGTCACCACCAAATACGGAGGATGCGGAAAGGTCAGGGAATGACCACCGCATATCCCGGAGCAATATGGCCCTAGTTGCTAATGCTCCTAAAAACCAAATAACAAACAAACTAACAACATACTTCCTTTGCTGCCTCCTTTAATATAACTGGATAGATCCCATCCACCCCAGGTGCCTTTTTTATGTTTATCCTCAACAATCTCTCCTCCACTTTCCTCTCAGTTATTACAAAATCATCCAGCTCACTGCCAATGTTTACTTTACCTACATCATTATCCTTCCTGAATAACTTCTCATACGTGAATGTAGATGCAAAATACTTGTTTAGATTGTTAGCCACCTGAGCAGGATCCTCAACTGTTGAACCATCAATATCCAGTGGACCAATCTGATTCATCCCTTTCCTTCTCGAGTTCAAATATGTAAAGAACTCTTTTCTGTTTTTCTTTGCATCCTTTGCCAAGGATTTTTCGTAGTCTGCCTTTGCCTGCCTAATCTCCTTTGTGACTTGGTTACAGACAAACTTATATCTATCATAGGCTTCCATGTCACCCATTAATTTGTATGTATCCCATGCATTTTTCTTCTCTGCCACATGTCTCATTAGTTCATCTGACAACCATTTAGGCCTAAACCTTGAACAATATTTCTTAGTTGGTATGTAAAGCCTGGTAGCCTCCAAGATTTGTTCCTTGAATGCTTCCCATTTTGAGTTTGCTGTTGGTAACATCATCAGTTGGTCCCACTGTATAGAATTTAAATACTGTCTCATACCATCATAGTTGCCTTTACGAAAACAAAAACCCTTCCCTTTACCTCTGATGGTAGTTACCTCCTTGAGTAAATCCCACTTCAACACACTGTGATCACTGCCACCTAGTGGTTCATTTATCTGCAGATTCTTAATACATGAAGAATCACTACTGATAATCAGATCAAGAGTATTGCTCCCTCTTGTTGCCTCACGAACGTGCTGATGTAGAAAACAATCATCCAATAAATCCACAAAAGCCTTGCTAGTGTGCGAGTGACCAACCCACAAATTCCAGTCAATATCTGGGAAATTAAAATCCCCCATTATAAGACTCTCTGATTTACTGGCCCACTCATTTTTCCCTGTACAATATTTTATTATACTCATCAGAGTCATTAGGCCTTATAGCACACTCCTACTCTCAATTTTGATTTCCCTATGCTTATGTCACACCAAACTGACTCGACACTGCCCTGTCCATCGATTTCGACTGGCTTCACTTCCTTTGACTTTATGTGTTTCTTAATTAATAGCATAACCCCTCCTCCCCTCCTGTCCTGTCTATCCTTTCTATACACATTGTATTCCCCAAATTCCAGTTCCGCATTACTTATATCTGTGTGACACCACGTCTCTGATATCCCAACAATATCTGCCTTTGATGTTTTGAGCAATACCTCAAATTCATCAAATTTATTTACCAAACTCGTAGCATTGGTGTACACGCAGGTATACATGCACCTGTTTCTATTCTTAGCTACCCTAACACAACCCATGTGTTTACTTGTAGCGCAATGGCTCCCAGCAGTCTCTGAAATATCAAGCATCTTGTTTTTCAGGCTTCTGCTCATTCTAATAGAAGCAGTGCAAGAATCTCTTTCACCTCTGCCAGTGGCTACCGTTAATCTATTCGTCTTTGTCTCCCCCCAAGCTAGCAGTTTTCCGACCCACCTAACACTGCCTCGATAGCATCAGCAAAAATTCTTGCACCCTTTCTATTTAAGTGTATCCCATCCCTGTAGAAGCAATCTCTCCTGTTAACAAGTACAGTCCAGGCTGAAAAAAAAATTCTACCCCTTGAGCCTTGCACAATCCCTCCAGGACCGAATTGATCGACAAGGCTCTCATCATATACTCCCTCCTATCGTGTCTGGGCAGAATTGCAGACACTTTCAAGTTCAACCCTAAAAATGCGTTGTCTTACGGTAGCTAAGAAGAACAGGTTCATGTATACTTGCGTGTATACCAATGCTAGGGGTTTAGTAAATAAATTTGATGAATTTGAGGTATTGCTCAAAGCATCAAAGGCGGATATTGTTGGGATATCAGAGATGTGGTATCACACAGATATAAGTAATGCAGAACTGGAATTTGGGGAGTACAACGTCTACAGCAAGGATAGACAGGATAGGAAGGGAGAAAGGGTTAGGCTATTAGTTAAGAAACACATAATATCCAAGGAAGTGAAGCCAGTCGATATCAGTGCAGTGTCGAGTCAGTTTGGTGTGACATAAGCATTGGGAGATCTAAATTGAGAGTAGGAATGTGCTATAGGCCTATTGACTCTGATGAGTATAATAAGAAACTATACAGGGAAATAGAGTGGACCAGTAAATCAGAGAGTCTTATAATGGGGGATTTTAATTTCCCAGATATTGACTGGAACTTGTGGGTTGGTCACTCACACTAGCAAGGCTTTTGTGGATTTATTTGATGATTGTTTTCTAAATCAGCATGTTCGGGAAGCAACTAGAGGGAGCAATACTCTTGATTTGATTATCAGTAGTGATTCTTCCTGCTTTAAGAATCTGCAGATACAGGAACCACTAGGTGGCAGTGATCACATTGTGCTGAAGTGGGATTTACTCAAAGAGGTAACTACCATCAGGGGTAAAGGAAAGGGTTATTGCTTTCGTAAAGGCGACTACGATGGTCTGAGACAGTAATTAAATTTTATACAGTGGGACCAACTGATGATGCCAACAGGAAACTCAAAATGGGAAGCAGTCAAAGTACTTATCTTGGAAGCTACTAGGCTTTACATACCAACTAAGAAATATTGTTCAAGGTTCAGGCCTAAATGGATATCAGATGAACTGAGACATATGCCAGAGAAGAAAAATGCATGGGATACATATAAATTAATATGTGACACAGGAGCCTATGATAGATATAAGTTGATCTCTAACCAAGTTACAAAGGAGGTTAGGCAGGCGAAGGCAGATTAAGAGAAATCTTTGGCAAGGGATGCAAAGAAAAACAGCAAAGAGTTCTTTACTTATGTAAATTCTAGAATGAAGGGGATGAATCAGATTGGTCCACTTGATATCGATGGTTCAACTGTTGATAATCCTGCTCATGTAGCTAACAAACTAAATCATTATTTTGCATCTACATTCACACATGAGGACTTATTCAGGAAGGGGAATACCATAGATGAAGTAAACACTGGCAGTGAGCTAGATGATCTTGTAATAATTGAGAGTAAAGTGGAGAGAGAAATTGTTGAAGATAAATACAAGAAAGGCACCTGAGGTGGATGGGATCTATCCAGTTATATTAAAGGAGGCAGCAAAGGAAGGAAGCAATCCTTTAGCCATAATTATGAGAACTTCCTTGGACTTAGGGGAGGTACCCACAGACTGCAGATGTGCAAATGTAACCCCAATTCACAAAGGAGGATCAAAGTCTGACACAAGTAATTATAGACCTGTGAGTTTAACTTCTGTTCCAGGAAAATTAATGGAAACACTGGTTAAAGAAGGACTGCAGGATCATCTTGACAAGAATTCAGTTATAGCTCAGACACAGCATTGTTTTGTAAAGGGAAAGTCTTGCCTGACCAATTTGATTGGATACTATGATGTAGTCACAAAAGAATTGGATGCAGGGAATAACTTTGATATTATATATTTGGATCTTAGAAAGGCTTTTGATACTGTTGTGCATGGAAGACCGCTGCACAAATTGGAGAAGTGTGACATTGGAGGCAAATTGCTGCTATGGATAAAGGGATGGTTGAGTGGCAGAAGACAAAGTGGTAATTAATGGACACTGCTCATCGTGGACTAATGTTATTAGTGGAGTCCCTCAGAGTTCAGTGTTGTGTCCATTGTTGTTTTCTGTATTTATGAATAATATTGATGATGGTATATCAAGCTTAATGTCCAAGTTTGCAGACGATACAAAGGTTGGCAGGGTTGTTAAGGACGCTACTATGCTATGCTGCTGCTGCAACAGGCAAAGGCGGGCGCACCGGGCGCTAGCCCTCTTCCCCGACTTCTGAAGGGCCCACGCAAAACCACAACAAATTATTTGAACTAATATGTTCAACTATTAGTTCAAAACTTTGTGATTATTATTATGCTATTATTAATTATGTTATACTTATATTATATTCAAATTTTATTGGAAATAAAACATTAATAGTGCATAATATTTTTTATTTATTTAAAAAAATGGTTAACATGTATTTTTATTTTACCTGTCTCTCTGTTTTTTTAAGAGACCCAATATTTTCTTCTGTGCGCAGGGGCTCAACCAACCTTAATCCGCTATTGGCAACAGGATCTGGGAAGGTTGAGCAGATGGGCTGAGAGGTGGCAAATGAAGTTTAATTGACAAATGTGAAGTACTACATACGGGAAACAGCAATCCCAGAGCAATGTATCAACTCTGTGGTACTACACTGACAGTGGTAGAGAATGAAAAGGACCTGGAGGTAATTGTGTAGGCAGATATGAAGTTCTCTGACAGTGCAGACGGGCTGCAAGAGTAGCTCATGGTGTCTTATCAGCAGGGATAGGGAGGTGATTATTCCCTTGTATAAGGCAATGGTCAGGCCACACCTAGAGTACTGTATACAGGTCTGGAGGCCTCATTTCAAGAAGGCTGGAACGAGTACAGAGAAGGGCAACAAGGTTAGTGAACGAAACGAAGGGTTGCTCACAAAGAAAGGCTTAAGTTTTGCAAATTACAGTGTCTGGAGACTAGGCACCGGCAAGGTGGTCTGATAGAGGTGTACAAACCTTGAATGGTTTGAGCATGCTCAATGCTGATGGGATACTGCCTCTTGCTCAGAATAATCGCCTGAGAGGGCATAAATTCAAATTGACGAAAGACAGATGTAGGATAGATGTGCGGAAATTTGCCTTTAGCCAGCATGTAGTTGGTTGGTGGAACAGACTTCCATCCCCTGTTGTGGAAGTTAATAGCTTAAATAAATTTAAGGCTCAGCTGGACAGGTATTTCGAACGAACGGAGGGGTGAAGTGGAAGGGGTTTTTTTTTTTTTTTTGGCTGATGCTGCATAAGCTTGCTTTCTTGCATCATATGCCTCTACTGATGCTAATACTAATGCTAATTGCACAAAAATATCAATCAGTGGCCACCCAAACTAATGTTACAGTCCCTTCAAACACTTGAATCTCTGACTGGGCTTGGGCTGTTCTCTCTCTCAGCAACAGTCCAATATCCCTTAAACAGTTGAACCAGGCAAGTAATACTGCACTTACATTACCAGCTACATCTCCTTCCCCTGTGATTGCTTCTACATTAAATAATCGAAGCTCACATTTAAAAAAGTATATCCAAGAAAAATCTATGGATACAATTGACTCATCCAGACCGGAAGAACCGATCTTAGAAATATCTTCGGAAGAAGAAATGGACATCGGTCGACCATTCTTCTCAAAAAAAGACAAACCAAAGCCTGAAGGTCACAAGCCAGTCACATTTAAAGAAAACAGTCAGATCAGCTTCTTCTACTAAACACCAGTAATGCCTTATATTCTACAATGGAATTGTAGAGGATTTCGTAGCAACCTTAATGATATTCAAGTCTTAATTAACCGCTACTCCCCAGTTGGTTTCTGTCTACAGGAAACCTATCTAACTCCCCAAATTTTCCCCAAAATAAAGAACTCTACCATCTATCGACAAGATCGTAATACTTCAGATGCCGTCCGTGGGGGCATGGCCATCTTGGTCAGCTCAAAAATTCCAACCAAGTAAATTGTTTTGCAAACTGAGATTGAAGTTGTTACCGTACGTTTTATAACCCAGTCTATCTCCCACCAAGCCATACCTTCTCTTATCAAGACCATGAAAACGTGCTAATGCAATTACCTTTCCCTATCTGTCTCTTGGGTGATTTCAATGGCCGTCATCCCTTATGGGGATCGACAAAATTAGATACACATGGCCGCCTAATTGAAACCTTTCTGGATAAGCAAAACCTTACTGTTCTTAATACTCATCCACTCACATACAATTGCCAACTGGACAAACTTCTGCAATCGATCTATAAATATATTTAACGATTCTGTTTCCCTATCATAGAATGGTCTGTTATGGAAGATCCCATGGGCAGTTACCATTTTCCCATTATTTGTGATCTGCTCACTGCCCAACCACCATTAGCCAAACCCTGCAGGAAATGGAAGTTCTCTCAAGCCAACTGGGTCAAATTTCAATCATTTTTCACCCTGGATAAGCAATATATACGAACACAGTCGATAGATGAAGCCACAGATATCACTTCACATCTACTATCTGCAGCTAAATGTTCAATTCCATTGTCGAATACCTAGTCCCGACAGCACCTTAACTATTGGTGGAATGAAGACTGCACAAAAGCAAAGAAGTTAAAAAAATAAAGCATGGAATTTATTTCATAGATCCCCAACCACAGCTAATCCTATCAACTACAAGAAGTTAAGGGCAAAAGCACATCTCATTCAAAGGCAAGCCAAGAAGAATTCTTGGATTCAGTTTGCATCTACCATAAACAGAAACGCTAACTCCAGGTTAATATGGAAGAAAATCAGTCAGATTTCCGGCAAATTTCCAACCACCCCTTCTCCAATTCTTTAATGGAATGGGCAGGAGCTCTGTGATCCTGAGGACATAGCCTTGGGCAAAACCTTTGCCCATGTTTCAGCAGCATCAACTTATTCTCCGGATTTTCAGAAAATAAAGACCAAGACTGAACAACGAGCCATCAATTTTCAAACCTGTTTTCCTTCCGTATAACCACCCTCTTCAATATCATGAACTTATACATGACATTAAAACAACACGCAATATTTCCACTGTGGCAGATGGAATATCTTATATCATGTTAAAAAACCTTGATGACAAAAATTTACAAATACTGCTGGTCTTCTATAACCGAATATTTATGGAAAATATTTATCCCAGCTCTTGGAATCATGCCACAGTTCTTGTCTTTTTGAAACTTGGAAAAGACCTTACCAGTCCATACAGTTACCAACCAATTTCCCTCTCCAGTTGCCTCGGTAAGTTACTTGAAAAAATTATCCATAGTCGACTTGTTTGGATCATCGAAACAACACCTAAAGAGTAATAGTAAATAATCAGCATGGCATTCATAACAACAGGTCCTCCTTAGATCTCATGATCAAGACAGAGTCTGCAATTCCCATGCCTTCGTAAAAAATGAACATCTTGTTTTGGTTTCCATAGACAGAGAAGTCATTTGACACTACCTGGTGCCATGGCATTCTCAGTGACCTCCATGCTCTTCGTCTACAAGGCAACCTTCCTATATTCATCAGGAACTTTCTCCAGAATCGTTCATTCCAAGTTCGATACCACTCGCTTTCTATGACATTTTTACAAGGAGGAGAAGTGCCACAAGGTTCTGTACTGAGTGCAACCATGTTTGCCCTTAAAATTGATTCCATCACAAAAGAACTTCCGAATACAGTTGAGACCTATCTTTATGTGGATGGTCTCTCCATTTCTTGCTGCTGTCAGAATATGAGATCCATTGAACAGCAATTGCAGATATCCTTGAATAAAGTCCAAAGGTGAGCAGGACTCAATGGCTATTGTCTATCTCAGCAGAAAACGGTTGCAATCCACTTTTGTAATAAAAAAAGAATGCATACAGATCCTGAACTTCAGATGTCAAACTTTACCATTACAGTGACTAACAATATCAGATTCTTGGGATTAATCTTTGACAGAAAATTAAATTTCTTTGAACACATTAAATCTGTGTGTACTTCCAGCCTCAAAAAACTGAACATATTCAGAGCTTTATCTGCTCTGTCTTGGGGAGCAGTCTGTATATCTTTGGTGCTCCAATCAACAATTCTGCCTGAAAGAATACACTACTGTGGCTGGATCCTATACAACATAGTGCATTGCAGATTGCACTTTGTGCATCAGGACATCTCCTACCCATAGTTTATATATTGAAGCACACGAGCCCCTTCTTTGCCTCCGCAGGAAAACACTACTTCTTAAGTATGCAGCCCGAATACGAAGTTGTTGTCAGCATCCTATTGAGCCATACCTCTTTAATCCACCACTGAAAAACCGCTATAGAAATAAATCCAATAACATAAGACCGGCAGTCTTACGCCTGATTGAATTAACAGAGTTGGAATGTTCCTAATGTCAACAGGCTGCACTTAATGAAATGCTCTCATCCACCTTGGACACTTCCTCCTCAATTAACTTGCGATACTTATCTTCACCAGTGTGGAAAGAATCACCTACCGTCATTCTACGTGAAACAACTCCATGCAAGCCATATTCATAAATATGCTAATTTATTGCCAATATATACTGATGGCTCTAAATCACATTCAGCCATTGGAGCATCAGCAGTATTTGCCACTACAATCATATCTGCTGCCCTTCCACCCGAGTATAGCAGCTTCTCTGCAGAACTTCATGCAATAAAATTAGCTTTAGGAAAACCTGAATCTGTACCCATCTTTAAAATACATAGTATACACTGATGCTCTGAGCTGAATTACAGCAATACAAAACTTTTCTTACAAGGTTCATCCCATGTTAAACCAAATCAGAAGCCTCTTATTAAAAATTGAGGAACGTCATCAATCAGTGACCTTTTGCTGGATCCCTGCGCATTTGGGTATAAAGGGGAATTAACTTGCTCACAAAACTGCCAAAAATCCATCAACTTATGATTTAAACTTCGCTGCTATTTCAATCTCTAATTATAATCATATCATACAAACAACATGCCTTGCACAGTGGAAAGAGCTACGGCACACCCAAACCAATAATAAACTTTATCAGTTGAAATAGGATCCACATCTTTGGCACTCTAGCACCAAAACAGTACGAAGAGAAGAAGTAGTGCTTGCACAAGCACGGATAGGACATGCATACCTGATTCACCTTCATCCACCTACAGGAGAGGATCCTCCTCAATGTCCACACTGTTCCTCTCATTTAACAGTCAAACACATTCTCGTTGACTGCCCTCACTATCATCAGGACAGAACATCCATCCTCCTTTTCCTAAAAAATCTTCGAGAAATGAAGACAATAAAACATATTATTGGTGACGATACAAACATCAATGAATTTTTCTCTTTTTTGAAAAAAAATGAAATGATTATATCTGAAATTTGTTTTTTGTCATTTTCCTATGAATAGACTCACTATAGCCCCAGCAACTCATGCACCATTAAACCCCCATAACACACATACACACTCTCTGTTTCTCTGCACAACTGTTCGTTGTAATCATCAGAGTCATTAGGCCTATAACACACTCTTACTCTCATTTTCCCTTTCCCAGTGTTTATGTGACACCAAACAGACTCAATATTGCACTGTCCACCCCTGTCAACTGGATTAGATTTTTAGATACTTCCTGAGATTTTGTGTGTTTCTTAACTAACAGCATAACCCCTCCTTTCTCCCTACCCTGTCTATCCTTTATGTATACATTGTACTCCCCAAATTTCAGTTCTGCACTGCTGCTGCATATATACTGCTTATGTATTCTAAAGTAGCCAATGTACTGCTAGAGAGCAAGTTACTGGGGATTTCAAGAGCTCCTGGGAGTCATCATGGAACACGTAAATGCATGGGCTGTGTTAGGGTAACTAAGAGTAAGAACAGGTGCATGTACACTAATGCTAGAAGTATAGTAAATAAATTTGATGAATTTGAAGTAATAATCAAGACCTCAAAGGAGATATTTTTGTGATATCAGAGATATGGTTATACACACATATAAGCAGTGCAGAACTGAAATTTGGGGAGTACAATGTATACATAAAGGATAGACAGGGTAGGAAGAAAGGCGGGGTTATGCTGTTAGTTAAGAAACACACAAAATCTCAGGAAGTATCTAAAAATCTAATCCAGTTGACATGGGTGGACAGTGCAATATTGAGTCTGTTTGGTGTCACATAAACACTGGGAAAGGTAAAATGAGAGTATACATAGGCTACTGCAAGAACCACTTTCGCCTCTGGCTATGGCTAATCTTTTAGTCTGTGAATCCCCCCCCCTCCCCAAGCTAGCAGTTTTCCGACCCACCTAAGGCTGCTTCGATAACACCCTTTCTGTTTAAGTGTATCCCATCCCTGTAGAAGCATTCTCTCCTGTTATCAAGCACAGACCATGCTAAAAAAAATTCTACCTATGATCCTTGCACAATCTCTCCAGGTTCGAATTGAATGACAAGGCTCTCATCATATACTCCCACCTATCATGTCTGGGCAGAATTGCAGACACTTAAATTTAACCCTAACTCAACTTTTTTTCAGAATTGACCTGTACTTGTTAAGTAAATCTACATATCTCTTAATCTTAAGGTCATTAGTGCCAACACGTACAACAATGCCACCTTTTGCTCCATATAAACCATATAAATAAAGATCATGTACCGATTCCTTGCAATATTCAAACACAAGTAAACTTTCCCCCATTGCAGTGATCAACTTGGAAATTTCGCAAGGCAACCTGGCATGAATATGCCTCCCTAATTCAGTTTGATAATGAGATAGTCCAGTCCTACCCCATAGATGTTGTCACCAATCATATCGCCAATCAGATATTACAAGCTAAAAATTCTGCAATACCTAAATCTTTTCCTGGGAAACACGAACACATCAGTTACTAGAAGAATCAGGAATGCACACATGATAAACAAAATCAAGTTGTATTTGTTTAATTGTGGTTTCTAGAGTTTCTCCTATTTACCACAGTAAGTTGTATTTGTTTAATTATGGTTTCTAAGGTTTCTCCTATGTACCACAGTAACATCTGAAAAGGCAAAAGGCCAAAGCCGGTAAGTGTGTGTATGTTGGTGTGAAGTATGTGTGTTGTTATGTTGAATGTTGAGTGCTGGCACCCGGCAACTTCATAGCCAGGGGGCAGGTAATACCAGGTCCCCTGCCCCCTGACTCCCAAGAGTGGCCACAAGGAGGCGCACCAGAGTTCACTTTCAATCTAAGACTTAATGGGGAGGCTATCAGGCAAGCCTGGGAGCCCCGAATTTTGAACTGATAGGAAGATAGGAAATATTAGGTTTAGTTAGAGAGATTGGTAGGAAAGGGAAGAAGCAGATAGGAAAAGGGGAAGAAGAAGAAGAAGACATCCCCGAAAATGAAGAAGCTAGAAAAGAAAGTTTCAAATACAAGACAGAAACCATCAAAATGATTATTATTTACATAGGCATCATTTCACACTTTAATCTTTGTAAAAACAAAACAAAAGCCCTAACCAAGCAGGGCCCAACCAGCTTACCAATACAGAGCAATTAGTCATAAAAAAAATAAAAAAAAAACTGTACATACCAAATACATAAAACTATTTACATTTATACAAGCATGATTAACACTCAGCAGAGTGAATATCACCAACATCCAACTCCACAACCAAGTCTGCAATTCAGATGCTGGCCACATGTAACAAAGTTCTACACCAAAAAAGTACACATAGTTGCAATAGGCACAGAGTGAAAAACAAATGTCATTTCACCAATGTGTTAATTGCCAACAACTTAGGTTTAGTTATTATTATGATTTCCGATATTCAATAACCGTTTCCTGCGCTTGAACAATTTCTCTATGAAGTCAGAAAATGTCATGAAGTTTTCTCTACAAACAATAAATCTTGAAACATGTAACAATTGGAGTTCATTCCTAATTATCAGAATAAGTTACACAGTCTCAAATGAGGTGCTCCACTGTTTCAGGAGCACCACAATGACACTAAGGAGCTTTAGCCAAACCCAATGAATATAATTTATAATTCAGGCTCCATTAACCTGACCTGTTATTAGGAATGTTGCAAAAAGACCTGGATTAAACCAGCAAGCTGGTTTTCATATGCAGAGACCACAGGAAGAAATTTGTTGATGATTGTACCATAGTCAGTCCAAGAACGTTGCTATTCATTAACAAATGCAATTCTAAGTCTTTTAATGTCCTCTTTCTCCTGCAGTTCCAAATTATAAGTATAATCACCCACACTAACAGAGAGAACTTTCTGAACGATGGTATAATAAATATTGCAGAATTGCTTCAAACTGAATAGGAACTCTTATGACATAAGACCTGCAATGCAACTGTAAACACATTTCTACATAATCGACTTACAGCAGGCAGAAAAAAGTACTGCTAGAACAAGACATTTTTTGACCATAGAATAATTAACCCTGGAACCCCAGCAGCTCCAGCAGGGTATAAAAATTATACACCTCCAATGGGTATAAAAATACATGAATAATACATTTTATGTGTAGAGGTTTTAATACCCCACACAGTCCTTGTAATTCTGATGATTTTGCTAGTCAGAATTTTAATTTTTCGTAAAACATATTGGGCATGCCCAATAAAGTTAATACAATCATTCAAAAATAAACCAAGGTCATTACAAGACTGGGAGTCAGTCTTGTAATTTCGATTGACTCCCAATCAAGTCTTATAGTAGGAGGTCTGTTAATATTTAAAGGCCCCTTTAATAACATCTGCATAGTCTTGCTAATAGATATTTGTAATTTGTGTATCCTACATCAGGAATTTAAATCATCAAGAAACTCATTAGCTCTGCATTTCAACCTGGAGTCACCAGAAATCAAAACAGCCAGGTCAAAGGTAAAAGCGACCTGAAGGATATTGTCATGATCTACAGTGAGCCAACCATCAAGGACAATGTTGCAGCACACAGGGCCCAGAACAGATCCCTGAGGGCAGCCCCTAGTAATGGACCTACAGACCAAACAGAAACCAGAAGCGCCAGAAACAGAATGGTCACAGAAGTAATCTGCTATAAGGCAGTACATAGGAGAAGATACCCCAGCCTCCCGAAACCTCACCAGGACACTCTGCCACCACACAGTGTCAAAGGCCGCTCTGAAGTCCACAAAGAGGCCGAGGACATATTTAGAAGAGAAGAACCAACAGAATCCAGAACCAAACAAATGGATAGCATCTACAGTAGATTTTCCACTAGTGAAACTAAACTGTGTATTTGCATGCAGGTTTTTAGAATGATAATAATTCCGAAACCTATAAACCATTAACTTTACCAATAATTGGAAGCAGAGCAATGGGTCTATAAGATGATGATACAAAAGCTCCAGACATGCCTGCTTCCAGGATTTAGGAAAAACCCCGTTACACAGGCAAGGCATTTGTTTAGCAAATTTAGTATAATTTGGGGACAAACCTGCTTAAGAACTGCCACCTCAAGTAAGTGTTGACACTTTCCATCTTTCATGGATGCTATAGCATTTTCAATCTCAATGCAATCAAAAAATATCCCCAGGGGCTCACATCTGGTGAGTATGGACTTGGCACACCCAGGGGCTGAACTGGATATCGTCATTCTTCTCTTCCTTGGTGATTCCTTTCTATTTCTCTCTCTCTCTCTCTCTCTCTCTCTCTCTCTCTCTCTCTCTCTCTCTCTCTCTCTCTCTGGGTAACAAATGTTTTTTTTTTTTTTTTTTTTTTTTTTTGGTTGGTGCAGAATAAGCCTCAGGCTTCCTTGCACCATATGGCTGATAATAATAATAATAAAAAGGATCCTCCTGACGTGAACCAAGAAATCTCAGACATTCAACCCGCATCCTGGACTGTTCGGTCCCCTCAGGAACCGGAACATCTTGTTAAATAATGCTATCAAGAAGAACATTAATTGATTCACTCCAATCCAGGGTCTCCAAACCATCACCGGGATGAATCTTATCTGTCACCAGTTTATAAGGTTTGTCCTTTAAGGAAGAATGAACAAACCTATCCCAAGCGGTCTTTTTTTCTTGGTATATAGCATTGAAATACAGCCTCTGATCTGCTTTTTTTCTGATATGTTATACACCTCTAACTTATCAGTTTTAATGCTAGGTCTGCTAGCCCTCTTAGCTCGCTGATAGTTCCATCGAGCAGTTTTAAGGTTGTCTCTCAGCCTCGTGTGGTTTTGTTTCCTCTTTTTCTTTTTTAGGATAAAGTCACAGACACTCTTAATCAAAATCTGAACTGTGCCCTCTTGAGCATTAGCAGCCAAACAACTAATGTGATCAATATTTGCAGGAAAGCCAAGTTTGTGTAACTTATTGTCAATGGCATCCCAATCTGCCTCTTTGGTCCTGTATTGTGGGCAGCCATAAATAAGTATTTAATTATTTGGATTGATCCTGCATCTAATATTTGGATTAGATGCAGGATCAATATCAAAAGTGATCACTAGAGCACCACAAGTTATGCAACAACCAATTAGAGATACAGCTCGCAAAAGTCGAATTTGAAAATGTGATATCAATAAAAGATTGGCCCTGCCAAGACAGGTGGGTGGATAACCTGGAGTATTCCATAAAATAAGAGTCTTTTACCGAATAAAGTCGGCCCCGGGTGCCAAGCGTTTCCGTGGCCAAGCGATTCTTGCGAGTTT
The DNA here is from genome assembly GCF_048544385.1 of Mastigoproctus giganteus. Lineage (NCBI taxonomy): Eukaryota > Metazoa > Arthropoda > Arachnida > Uropygi > Thelyphonidae > Mastigoproctus > Mastigoproctus giganteus. The sequence continues at coordinate 141,426,353 of NC_143579.1, read as the reverse complement.
ATAAAGCGTTTTTCCTCCAAGTGACAGAGTTTTCCTTGTTTTTCTCTTAGAATTAATATTTTCTGTTAAGTAGCTCTACTTACTTAAAAACACTAAGAAGAGAGCCCAGAAGAAGGCAAGTACCTTTTTCTTTAATTTAGCTAGCTGTACTAACTTACTAACTCTACGCTTGGCCACCAAGTGGCACTGCTCCTGCCTCCCCGTGGCGGGGCCGGTAACCTGGGTGGTAAAGGCAAACCCCCAGGGCAAAAAGGAGCGATCATGGATAAAAATCATTATCCAAACTTAGAGCCTTTGAGCTCAAGAGCGGAAGATTCTAAACCTGACCATGACTCAAGTCAACCTAAAAGACTGCGAAGAGAAGCAGAATGTCATGACGATTGCCCAAACTTCCTGGTGATTCATTCCCTATCTGCCCAACCTGTGGGTAAGTTGTCACCATTCTTAATTCAGAAAATCTTGGAGTCAATTGCTGGATCACCAAAAATGGTTAAAAGACTGCAATCCGGAGACCTTCTGATAGAAACAGCCACCTCAAAACATTCTGAGCGGCTGTTAAAAACAACAACATTTGGTGGGTTGACAGTAGAAATTACTCCCCACAAAACACTAAATTCATCAAAAGGTGTCATCAGCGAGTGGGATCTAATTACAGTCTCCGAAGAAGAACTACTCCAAGAACTCAGCAGTCAGAAAGTTGTAAATGTAAAACGGATCATGACAAAAAAAGATGGAAATCTTACTCCAACAAGATCCATCATTCTGACATTTAGCACTCCAGACTTACCATCCTGTATTAAAGCTGGTTATTTAAACTGCCGGATTCGACCATACATCCCGAATCCTGTTCGTTGCTTTAAATGTCAGAAATACGGCCATTCCCAGCAGGCTTGTCGCGGGGAAGCCACATGTCCCATCTGTGGCTCTAAAGATCACACCCAAGCAGATTGTTCAGTCAAAACTCCTGTTTGTCCAAACTGCAAAGGAAGCCATCCAGCCTTTTCCAAAACTTGTGAGCTATGGATAACAGGAAAGAAAATACAAAAATACAAAATTGAAAATAAAGTCACGTTTCCTGAGGCACGTAGACAAGTTATGTCGACCATGCCTAGTGGTCGTTCTTATGCAGCTCGAACTAGAAACTTTGTTTCTACTGCAGCTCAAACGGATGTATCAGTTCCGCCTAACACCTCTCTAGCGAATTGGCTTAAATTTACACTTTCAACCTCTAAAAAAGATAATCCTCCGAAAAAAACTAGCGAAGCCACAAATACTCCAATCAGTATTCCTACTCATACCCCATTAGTCTCAGTTGAAAAAGAACAATTAAAATCTCATTCAGTCTCAAAAAAAATGGAATCGCCTACCAATAATATGGATGTAGATGAGCTGCTAAGTAACGAGGAGCCCATTCTAGAACTCCATGCAGATGACACCATGGATATTGGACGCCCCACATTCCCAAAAAAAGACCGGAAGAAATGTCCCACGAACAAAAAACAGTCAGACGAATCATCCTCAGCTAAATCTAAATAATGTATAACATCCTACAATGGAACTGCAGAGGACTAAGTAGTCATTCTGATGACTTAAGGGATTTACTAGCTCAATTCAATCCCATAGGTGTATGCCTACAAGAAACTTTCTTGTCACCCCAAATTTCACCCAAATTTTCAAATTATGTGATATACAGACGAGATAGGAGTTCAAACTCTCCTGCTCGGGGCGGAGTAGCTATTCTTGTTAACTCTGACATTCCATCCAGGCCGATCCAATTGAGAACCACTCTAGAAGTTGTCGCAGCTCGTATTGCAGTTGGTATTTCAGTTACCCTTGTTTCCATCTATATTTCACCATCTCAACCACTTCCGCACTCAGAACTTGACAGCCTGATTTCACAACTCACAACTCCAATTTGTCTCTTGGGTGACTTTAATGGACATCATCCATTGTGGGGGTCTACTACAATGGATAGAAGAGGCAAATTGATGGAGGAATTCATGAACAATAATGATCTTAATTTATTAAATTCTGGATCTCCTACTTACATACACCTAGCAACAGGTTCTGTTTCTGCAATAGACTTGTCAATTTGTTCACCATCTATCTTTCCAATCATGACATGGTCAGTTTTAACCAATCCCTTTAACAGTGATCATTTTCCAATTATTTGCTCACTACAAACAAGAGTAACTCCGAATCCTGTTCAACGATCCAACTGGCAGTTTAAAAAGGCAAACTGGGGAGGCTATTCTGCCGAAATACTCTTAGACAGATGTTATGTTCAAAGACAACATATTGATGAAGTAAATACTTATATAATCAATCAGATTCTCACTGCAGCTAATGGTTCCATTCCAAAATCCACGCCTTATCACAAACACAGAAATAACTGGTGGAATACAGATTGTTTAATTGCCAAACAGGAAAAAAACCGTGCTTGGAATAATTTCCGTAAGTATCCCACCACTAGTAACCTAATTGCTTATAAAAAACTCAAAGCGAAAGCTAGACAAGTTAGGCGGAAAGCGAAACGGGATTCTTGGATTGCTTTTGCCTCAACCATTACCAAAGACACGGATACACGAGTCATCTGGAAAAGAATACAGGCATTAAATGGCAAATTTACTCGGCTGCCCTCTCCGATACTTCATTGGAGAGGGAAAGACATTTCTACTCCTGAAGAAGTTGCAAATGCATTAGCAGAATCATTTGCAAAAATATCAGCTTCTGCCACCTATGCGTCCACCTTCCAGAACATCAAAGCAGGTGCGGAACGGCATAAAATCAACTTCTTCACGCGCCGCTCACTGCCGTACAACTTACCGTTTACATTAATAGAACTTCAAGAATCATTAAACAGATCTTCCAATAGCGCTGCAGGTCCAGATGGAGTTCATTACATTATGCTAAAGCATTTACGTGATGAAGACTTGAGAACTCTATTAATTTTTTATAATCGGATCTTCACCGAAAATGCCTATCCTTCTTCATGGCGCCATTCGTTCGTTATCGCCTTACCAAAACCAGGAAAAGATCCTTCCTGTGTTGAAAATTACAGGCCAATATCTCTTACGAGCTGCATGGGAAAAATTTTCGAAAGGATGGTTCATACTAGGCTCACCTACATCCTGGAGTCAGAGAATCTCCTTCCAGAACAACAATATGGCTTTCGGAAAAATAGATCAACGCTGGATGTGCTTATCAAAGCCGAATCTCATATCCGCAATGCCTTTGTCATGAAACAACATCTAGTCATGGTCAATTTAGATCTTGAAAAGGCATTTGATACAACATGGCGTCATGGTATTATTAGGGACCTTTACCATCTGGGGCTTCGGGGCCATTTGCCGGAAACAATTCAAAATTTCCTGCAATTGCGCTCTTTTCAAGTCCGATACAAAAACGTCCTCTCTACATCTCACATACAGGAAGAGGGAGTTCCGCAGGGATCAATACTCAGTCCAACACTGTTTTCAATCCGAGTTAGCACAATGACACGGGATATCCCAAAAACTGTTCAAACTTATATGTATGCAGATGATCTTACCATTTCCTGTCAATCTCAAAGTATGAATACCATTGAACGGCAGCTACAACTAGCCATAACCAAAATAGAGGCCTGGACTTCACGGAACGGTTACAGATTGTCAGAAAAGAAATGCACTGTCACTCACTTTTGCAAGAAGCGAGCTCTCCATCCGGAACCTGAACTACAAATAAACAATACTCCAATCCCGCTTGTTAATACCGTTAAATTTCTTGGACTATTACTAGACCGCAAACTAAATTTCCAAGCTCACATCACTCATTTGAGAACTTCTTGTTTAAAACATTTAAATATACTTCGTTCGGTCTCATCTATGTCATGGGGAGCTGATCGGAGTACTTTGCTGCACCTTTATAGAAGTTTAATCCGTTCACGACTAGATTATGGTTGTCCAGTGTATGACTCTGCCAGGAGCACTACTTTAAAACGGCTAAATATGATCCACCACAGTGCTCTGAGGACTGCGCTAGGAGCTTTCAGGACTTCTCCTATCCAAAGTCTATATATTGAAGCGCATGATCCCCCATTACATCTGCGTAGAAAAACACTATTGCTTCGCTACGCTGCTAAGATCCAGAGTCTACCATCGCACCCAAGTTGGGAGTGTCTATAATACCCGTTGGGACGCCTTCTATGAGAGCAAACCAAATGAAAATAGACCCGCCTCTATCAGGATAAAAGAGCTTGTTCAGACTTGGAATATCAATTTAAATGAAATTTTCCAAGACACAACTACACCCGTTGCTCCGTGGACATATGTGTCTGTCTCTCAAGATACATACTTCCTCCAGTGGGGGAAAAATATACCTTCCTGCCATATCAAACAGTTACATTCAGCTCATGCTATGAACAACCATGCCTGTAAAATTTATACAGATGGTTCAAAAACTGAGAGTACGGTAGGTGCTGCGGCGGTTTTCCCTTTATGTACAATTTCAGCCACTCTACCGCTTGCCTGCAGCGTCTTCACAGCCGAATTATATGCCATTAAGTTAGCGCTTAGTAAGATAATTGAGCTTTCCATCTCATCTGCCATAATTTACACAGATTCTCTTAGTGCTGTCTCTGCCATAAGGAAGAATTCCTCCATTTCTCACCCTACAGTGAAACAGATTCATTCCCAGCTATTCGTTTGCAGTGTGTCCAATCAGTCAATCAGATTTTGCTGGATCCCTGGCCACTCAGGCATTCCGGGAAATGAAAGTGCTGACTTTGCCGCTAAACATCCGGAAACCACTCTCTCACAACATCCTCAGGTTCCTTTCTCTGATTTTAAGTCTGTCATACGCAAAGCCTGCTACAATAAATGGTCACAGACCTGGAAAAGTGACACTAACAATAAACTATACCAAATAAAAGAAGACCCAAAGCTGTGGCTGTCTGGCTTCCGAAGAAACAGACGAGAGGAAGTAGTACTGGCAAGACTGAGAATTGGACACACTCACCATACTCATCTCTTCCTATTATTGGGAGAAAGCCCACCACAGTGCTCATCCTGTCAGACGCAACTTACAGTCCGTCATTTCCTGGTTGATTGTCCCTTGCATTCAACCATCCGGTCAAACACTTTTCAATCACTGTCTCATGCTATGAACAACCATGCCTGTAAAATTTATACAGATGGTTCAAAAACTGAGAGTACGGTAGGTGCTGCGGCGGTTTTCCCTTTATGTACAATTTCAGCCACTCTACCGCTTGCCTGCAGCGTCTTCACAGCCGAATTATATGCCATTAAGTTAGCGCATTGAATATATCACCTGATTTATCTCGCATCTTAGGAAATGAAGCAAATATTGAAGAACTTTTATTATATCTAAAACATATTGGTTTGTACAGAAGTATATAATTTAATCTCTCTAGCAATACATATTTTGTAAATTAACGATTAGGAGACACAATTTGGCCGTAGTAGCCCTTGTGTCGTTAAACCGAACTACAACAACAACAACCGAATAAAGTCTTCAAGTAGTTCACGCTTGGGGTCCAGAACAGGATTATTCCAAAAGGAGACTTAGCATCATAAAAACAGTTGTATAATCAGCCAATCTAAACAGCATATTTTCTATGTAATTGAGAAACGGCTCAATACTTTGACTTGACTGACTGCATTGAGCATAAATTGACATGAAATAAAGTTTTTCAAAGCACACTCTAAACAAGCACGGACAGCATGATTTGTGCATAAACCAATTTTTGTAACCGTAATTTGAGAATTGGCTACCATCAAGGCAGCAGCCCCCAACCTAGTAATAGTATTACCTCCAATGCCTACAGTCTCAGCAACAGAACAAACAACTCTACATCCAAACAGAAGATCCTTCACAATAACCCTAAAGGAGTATAATTTTTGTAAACCTAAAACTTTAATGTTGTGTTGGACAATTATTTTAGAAAGATCCCGCATAACTTAAATAGCAAGTTGGCAATTCAGCTGCAAGTTTTTAATTCTTGCTCTAACATAATTATGAGTAGTCGGCCTGAACTTTAGTAGCTTCTTTGGCTCTCACAAATTCAGGGCATTTAACATCCCTATAGGAATGATCTGATTTTTTTTATTTCTGGACCTGCAATTTGGACATACAACAGGGGAATCCCTTTTAGTGCAATCTTCAAACTTGTGAACCAGATCACCACAGTGTCCACAAATATTCTCTGATTGATGACAGTTTTTCAATGAGTGTCCATAATTCAAACACTTAAAACAGCGAGATGCTATTAAATCCTTAACACTGTAGACCAGCGGTTCCCAACCTTTTTTGGCTTGCGAACCCCTTTCAACATAATATTTTTAATGCAAACTACTAAGCCTATATTCTCTGAATTTTTATTATAATATATTTTCAGTACTACGTTTTTATAAGTGACATTGCATCATAATAATAATTATTATTAAATATTATTTATACTTTGTAAAGCAGTTATTAATCAGTCTGAACTAGATTTCGAACAGGCTAAGAGTAGAAAACTTGCTTGTCCAAATGGTAGTCGAGCATTTAGACAAGCCAAAGATAAAGCTGACCTGCTAGCATCCTACTTTTCTCCCAACTCATGTATTGATCTTGGTAAATCACATCAAACCATTCACAGTATACTCCATTGAATGCCCCTTGTGGTCTTCTGTCAAAAGGATGTCAGAAGGATTTTGACGAATCCAATGCTAAGAAAGCTCCAGGTCCTGATGGTATTTCTCCACTTGTTCTCAAAACCTGTGCCCCTGAACCTACTCCTGTTTTGTGTCATCTTGTTTCACTTTCTTATTCCAAAGGTGTTTTTCCTTCTGCTTGGAAATTTGCTCATATCCAGCCAGTTCCTAAAAAGGGTGACAAATCTCTTCCATCCAATTATCATCCCATTGAGATTACTTATACTCTTTCCAAAGTAATGGAGAAAACCATTAACCGCCAACTCTTAAACTATCTGGAAATCTTTCATCTGATCAACAGTTGCCAGTATGTATTCCATCAGTGTCGTTCCACTAGTGATATTCTGGCTTGTGTTACCCATCTATGGACAAATTTAATGGAAAAGTTTGGTGAAACTCAAGCCATTGCTCTTGACATTTCAAAGGCTTTTGATTGTGTTTGGCATAAAGGTCTTCTAATTAAACTTCCATCCTATTTGCCAACTGTTCTTTGTAATTGGGTATCAGTTTTCTCTCTGACTGCTCACTGCAGGTGATGGTAGATGGCTCTCTGTGTTCTAAATTCTCCATTAATGCTGGTGTTCCTCAAGGCTCAGTTCTTTCTCTCACTCTTTTCCTCTTGTATATTCCGAGCGAGTGATCATAGCAATATTTCCAAAGTGATTTGAAAACGTCTTTTCTCTAAGCGACAGGTTATAGAGATTGTTAAAACCCTTCCTTTATAAAGTTATTTAATTTTGGCTTTTTCTAAATAAAGTAAGCTTCGTATCACGGAAGGAAAGACACCATTCTTTTGTGTGTATATATGTACATATGATCAAATTAATCCAAAAATTAAATAGAGATAAAAATTATATATTAAAATAAATAAGAAAAATAATAGGAAAAGCTAACATCAGTGGCAGCAGAAAAGCACAATCCACTACATGTTGCATATAATAAGCTAAATTAAATAGAATATTGCCAGTAGCATGGCAAACCAGTAGAGTGAAAATGAACTGAACCAAATAAAATAACAATAACAAAAAAAAAAGGAAGGGGGGTTAAAGAAGAATATATTCTTCTATAAAGGAGAATAATAAAAATAAAATAAAATACTGACCATTATGCCCCATCTCGACAGAGGACCACGAGGCCAATAATAGTCAGGGAATCACCGCATTTCGAACGCTAAACAAATCCATGCAAACCAGTAGAGTACAAATGCAGTACGAGATGGGGCATAATGGTCAGTCTATTTTATTTTATTAATTTTCAGTTTATTTGGTCATGTAATGTTATTAGTTTGCATTTCCACCTTAGTGAGATTTCACATAATTCAAAAACAGGTACTGTCTAGGGGCACTGCTAAATTTCTCTTAATTGTCTTAATTTCTAAATTATTTTGGGAACATTGCTTCAACACTACCCTTTTCTTCTTTAACCCCCCCCCCCTTATTTATTTATTTTTTTTTTGTTATTGTTATTTTATTTGGCTCGGTTCATTTTCACTCTACTGGTGTCCCATGCTACTGGCAATATTCTATTTTAATTTAGCTTATATATATATATATATATAACAAATTTCTGTAACACACTAACCACTAATCTCTTATTGCTTGGTCACTGGTGGCACTGCTCCTGCCTCCACATGGCAGGGCTGGTAATCTGAGTATAATTCAATACTCAATGCGAAAAGGAGCAATTATGGATCCATTAATATCACCGACTGTAGAGCCTACGTGCTCGCATGAACTTGAGTCATCTCAAGCAAAAAGAATCAAAAAAGATGATTCTTCACATGACCTGCCTGCTTTTTTTAATTTTACACTTGTTATCAACAAAACCTCTTTAGCTTATCACCATTTCTTGAGCAGAAAAGCATAGAGGCTGTAGCAGGTACTCCCAAAATTGTCAAATGCCTTCGCTCAGGAGATCTTCTTATAGAAACTTCCAATCCCAGTCATTCTAGACAGCTCCTGAAGCAAATGACCTTTGGAGGTCTTCCCATTTCTGTAACCCCACACGGTGCCTCCGTAGCCAGGTGGGCAGGAGCAGCAGTGCATAGCATACGCTTCTTGATTAGACTGGGGTTCGAGCCCGTGACCACAAATACGAAGGATGCGGAAAGGTCAAGGAATGACCACAGCATATCCCCAGAGCAATATAGCCTTAGTTGCTAATGCTCCTAAAAAACTAAATAACAACAACAAATATGTAACCCCACACAGAACATTAAACACCTCAAAATGGATAATTTCAGAATGGGACCTCCTTAATGTTCCTGATGAAGAAATTGCTGAAGAACTTAGGGCACAATGTGTCATCAGTGCCAAAAGAATGACTAAACAGGATGGCATCCTTACACCTACCAGAAATGTTATCCTTACATTCAACACACCAAATCTTCCTGCATCAGTTAAATCTGGCTACCTTTCCTGTAAGATCCGTCCATATATTCCAAATCCACTCAGATGTTTTAAATGACAGAAGTATGGTCATTCTCAAACAGCATGTCAAGGTAAGGCCATTTGCCCCATGTGTGGCTCACCAGACCACTCGCAAACTGAATGTTCAGCAGCAGCGCAAAGGTGTCCCAACTGCCAGGGTCACCCAGCATATTCCAGAACTTGTGAATCATGGAAAACCGGGAAAGAAAATACTGAAATACAAAGTAGAGAAAAATATCTCATACCAAGAAGCAAGAAAACAGATATTAAACGTGATGCAACCTAAATCTTATTCTGATGCAGTCAAAAACACTAAAGAGTCCTCAACACAGACCATTGTTACAATTCCTCGTAAAGTATCTCTATCTCAATGGGCCAAATCTTTCCTTACAAATGATGAGATATTGACAGCAACAGAGACGAAGAATGTGTCAAATTCTGCTAATACAAAGCCAACCAAGCAGCACCAAGACAGATCAGGAACTCAACAAATCAATGCCCACCAAATGAGGAACTTCAAAAAAGGAAAATAATGCAAATCCTACCCAGAATAACGAACTGACCGAAGAATGGAAATTGACAAGAAGTTGGATAATGATGATTCAGTTCTCCTACTACATTCAGAAGATGAGATGGTTATTGCTCGTCCAGCATTTTCAAAATGAGAGAAATATAAACAGGACCGAGGGAAAACAAAGTGGTCTGACCAATCCACCTAACCTAAATGCAAAAAATCATTCAATGGAATTGCAGAGGCCTAAGAAGCAATCTAGATGAATTAAAATATTTAATGCACCAGCACGATCCTGAAAGCATTTTTGTCTACAGGAAACATACTTATCAAGTTATTCTCAAGATATGCACTATACAGACGGGACAGTTGTTCTGAATCTCCAGCAAGAGGTGGAGTAGAAATTCTAGTTCATAGAAACGTACCATCCAAATCTATTCAGCTTTGTACCACTCTGGAAGTAGTAGCCGTTCGCATTGTTCTTGCCATTACATTCACTATTGTCTATTTATATTCTACCAAACGTTTCGTGTTCCACTGCAGAACTTGATGCTTTACTAAACCAACTGCCCCAACCTGTATATCTTCATGGTAATCTAAATGCTCATCATCCTTTGTGGGGTTCCACTAACATGGATCAGAGAAGGCGAATAATTGAAACTATACTTGACAACCATCACTTAACACTGCTGAATACTGGTATACACATGTACATTCACCTGCCTACAGGATCAAGTTCTGCTCTTGACCATATGTTCCCCATCTATTTATCCTAGCCTTGATTGGACTGTATTAACTGATCTTCACAACAGTGACCATTATCCTATAATTTGCAAAATACAGATAGATACAAATTATACCTCCAGCCAACAAATTATGTGGAATTTTCACTGAGCGAACGGGAAATGTTTTCTAAAATAATCCAATTTGATAGTCACTTGATCCTCACTACATCTATTAATAATGCCACTAGGCATATAGTAGGAGAAATACTTAGAGCTGCTGCCAACGCAATACCAAAAGCAAACATTGCAGGCTCCGAAAAAGCGATAAGTGTGTGCCTTTTTATTTTCCCTAATTGTTATTTCATATTGTACTTTATACGTAGTCTTATAGTTATTGTTACACTGGTTATTTTTATTTTTAATTTAGATAAAAAAGAGTTTTTATAGATTACTATTAAATATACGTAAAACCGTTATTTCATTCGAATCTTGCAGCCATTGTTTTTGTATAGAGTAGTAGGGAATTCAAATTTTTAATTGTTGTAGGCAGCTCTAACGTATAATTATATAGCGTAATACACATCACTGCATTTAGAATTCTATTAGATAGCGTAGTATTTACAATTGATTAATTAAATTTATTGATCTTATTAATTTAAAATATCATGCATCAGACTAGAGCAGCAAAGCAACGGGCACAAAGTGGCAGGAGTGCTGTGACTCGGGGGAGAACTGAGGGGAGGAAATTCTCCAATCCATCACAGCCTAAAAAAATGTGCAACTTGTGAAATGTTTGCCGAACTCTCTGGAACAGAACATGATCTAGCCAAGGAGGATGTCTTTGTGTGTGCAGAGAGTGTCTAGAAATGAGGCATCAACTTAGCGTTCTACTAGGCATCTATGAGAGCTTGAAGTGTAGGGTAGATGCCCTCGAAGAAATTAATATGAGGGGCCCGTCAAGCTCTCAGCTGCCCAACTCAATAACAGAGCTCACTCCTGGGCATTAGGCAACACAGCGGCAATCTCCAAGGCAGAATGCACTGCTCCCAAAGGAACTAGTTATTGTTGATGGCTCTGTTGTCAGGGAGACAGGGAATATATTGTGTAAAAAGGATAGATGGAACAGGACCAGGGTATGTCTGCCAGGGGCAAAAGTTGATGACATTGTAAAGCATATATCATCTTTTAAGGGCACAAAAGTTGATATTGTTGTACATGTTGGCACAAATGACATTAAGAGTAGGAGATCTGCAGATTTACTTAACAAGTACAGGTCAATGATGCAAGAAAGTCGCGAGTTAGGGTCGAATGTGAAAGTGTCTGCAATTCTGCCCAGACAAGATAGGAGGGAATACATGATGAGAGCCTTATCAATCAATTCGGATCTGGAGGGAATGTGCAAGGCTCAAGGGGTAGAAATTTTTTCAGCGTGGTCTGTGCTTGTTAACAGGAGAGACTGCTTCTACAGGGATGGGATACACTTAAATAGAAAGGGTGCAAGAATATTTGCTGATGCTATCGAGGCAGTGTTAGATGGGTCGGAAAACTGCTAGCTTCGGCGGGGGGGGGGATTCACAGACTTAAAGGTTAAAAGTAGCCGCAGGCAGAGGTGAAGGTGCTTCTTGCGCAACTTCTATTAGAATAACTAGCGATCTGGAGCGAGGGGTGCTGGGGGTTTCGGGGACTGATGGCAATCATCATGAAACAGGTGGGTATATGGGATGTGTTAAGATAACTAAGAATAAGAATAGGTGCATCTATACTTGCATGTATACCAATGCTAGAAGTATAGTAAATAAATTTGATGAATTTGAAGTGCTGGTCAAGATATCAAAGGCGGATATTATTGGGATAGCAGAGATGTGGTATCACACAGATATAAGGAATGCAGAACTGGAATTTGGGGAGTACAATGTGTACAGGAAGGATAGAAAGGGAGGAGGTGTTATGCTCTTAATTAAGAAAGTGCTTATATCATATCACACCAAACTGATTCAACAGTGCGCTGTTGAGTCAGTTTGGTGTGACATAAGCACTGCGAAAGCAAAAATAAGAGATGGAGTGTGTTATAGGTCTAATGATTCGAATGAGTACAATGAACAATTGTACAGAGAAATAGAGTGGGCTAGTAAATCAGAATGTCTTATAATGGGGGATTTTAACTTCCCAGATATTGACTGGAACTTGTGGGTTGGTCACTCACACACTAGTAAGACTTTTTTGGATTTATTGGATGATTGTTTTCTGCAGCAGCATGTTCAAGAGGCAACCAGAGAGGGTAAATACTCTTGATCTGGTTTTCAGCAGTGATCATTCATGTATTAAGAATTTGCAGATAAAGGAACCACTAGGTGGCAGTGATTGCAGTGTACCGATGTGGGATTTACTTAAAGATATAATTACCATCAGGGGTAAAGGAAAGGATTTTTGCTTCCTTAAAGGTGAGTACAGTGGTCTCAAACAGTTTTTAAATTCTGTACAGTGGGATCAACTACAATTTTTCCAACAGTAAATTCTAAGTGGGAAGCATTCAAGGAATTAATCGTGGATGCTACTAAAATTTTCATACCTATTAAGAAGTATTGTTCAAGGTTTAGGCCTAAATGGTTATCAAATGAACTAATGAGACTTGTGACAGAGAAGTAAAATGCATGGGATGCATATAAATTATCAAGCGACTCAGAAGCCTATGGCAGATATAAGCTAGTCTGTAATCAGGTCACAAAGGAGGTTAGGCAGGCGAAGGCAGATTACAAGAAATCCTTGGCAAAAGATGCTAAGAAAACCAGCATGGATTTCTTCACTTATATAAACTTTAAAAGGAAGGGGATGAATCTGATTGGTCCATTTGACATCGATGGTTAGACTGTTGATGATCCTGCTCAGATAGCAAACAAACTGAATGAGTATTTTGCATCTACATTCACACATGAGGAATTAATAAGGTTTGAAAATGGCAGAAGGTTATCAAATTGTAGCAGGCTACTTAATGATTTTGTAATAACTGAGAGTAAAGTGGAGGAGAAATTATTGAAGTTAAACATAAGAAAGGCACCTGGGGTGGATGGGATCTATCCAGTTATATTAAAGGAGGTGGAAAAGCAACTAAGCAAACCCTTAGCCATAATTATGAGAGCATCCTTGGACTTGGGGGAGGTCCCCACGGACTGGAGATGTGCAAATGTATCCCCAATTCACAAAGGAGGATCGAACGGTGACACGAGTAATTACAGACCAGTTCGTTTAACCTCTGTTCCGGGTAAAATAATAGTCACTGGTTAAAGTTGCATTGCAGGATCATCTTGACAAGACTGCAGCAATATAATTGATATATGATTATATATCAATTATATAATCATATATCAATTGATATATTGATATATGATATATGATTGATATATGATACAACCAAATATATGATATCAAAAATAATTTTGATATCATATATTTGGATTTCAGGATAGCTTTTGACACTGTTGCACATGGAAGACTATTGTACAGATTGGAGCAGAATGGTATTAAGGGTCAGTTGCTTCAATGGATAAAAGGATGGTTGAGTGGGAGAAAACAGAGGGTGGTAATTAATGGGTGCTGCTCTTCGTGGACTAATGTTATTAGTGGAGTCCCACAGGGTTCGGTGTTGGGTACTCTGTTGTTTTGTATATTCATCAATGATATTGATGAAGGTATATCAGGCTTAGTGTCGAAGTTTGCAGATGATGCAAAGGTTGGCAGGGTTGTTAATGACAGTAATGGCAGTGTGCTACTGCAACAGGATCTAGATAATTTGGGCAGATGCGCTAAGAAGTAGCCAGCGGGTGGTTGGTTGGTGGAACAGACTGCCATCCCTTGTGGTGGAGGTTGATAGCCTAAATAAGTTTAAGGCTCAGCTGGACAGGTATTTTGAACGAACAGAGGGGTGAAGTGGAAGTGGGTTTTTTTTTTTTTTTTTTTGGCTGATGCTGCATAAGCTTGCTTTCTTGCATCAAATGCCTCTACTAATGCTAATGCTAATGCTAATAATTCAGACACAGCATGGGTTTGTTAAGGGAAAGTCTTGTCTGACAAATTTGATAGGATATTATGATGTAGTTACAAAGGAACTGGATGCAAAAAATAATTTTGATATCATATATTTGGATTTCAGGATAGCTTTTGACACTGTTGCACATGGAAGACTATTGTACAGATTGGAGCAGAATGGTATTAAGGGTCAGTTGCTTCAATGGATAAAAGGATGGTTGAGTGGGAGAAAACAGAGGGTGGTAATTAATGGGTGCTGCTCTTCGTGGACTAATGTTATTAGTGGAGTCCCACAGGGTTCGGTGTTGGGTACTCTGTTGTTTGGAATATTCATCAATGATATTGATGAAGGTATATCAGGCTTAGTGTCGAAGTTTGCAGATGACACGAAGGTTGGCAGGGTTGTTAATGACAGTAATGGCAGTGTGCTACTGCAACAGGATCTAGATAATTTGGGCAGATGGGCTAAGAAGTGGCAACTGAAGTTTAACCTTGACAAATGCAAAGTACTGCATATGGGTAGAAGTAACCCCAGAGAAACGTACCAACTGTGTGGTACTACACTTAAGGTGGTAGAAAATGAAAAAGACCTGGGAGTAATTGTGCAGTCAGATATGAAGTTTTCTGAGCAATGTAGACAGGCTGCCAGGGCAGGTCATGGGGTTTTGTCAATGATATATAGGAATTTTGCCAGCAGGGAAAAGGAGGTGATTGTCCCTCTGTATAAGGCAACGGTCAGTCCACGCCTTTTGTACTGCCTACAGGTCTGAAGGCCTCATTTTAGGAAGGATGTAGATTTGCTTGAGCGTGTACAGAGAACACGTTAATATTCATCTAATTTTTGATTTTAATAATTTATTTGTTTTTAATAATTTCCAGTTGACAGTTTAATTTTTATTGATGACATCAATGAAGTAGTGGACAGTCAAATTAAAGTATTTTATACTGCTTGATTTTAATGTTTTCTTTTCGTCCACTTCCACATTTTTTATGTTCACATTTCTGCTCTGCCTCAATAAATAATGCTGTGCAGCTGCATCGTTCTAATATATTTGAAGAAGGACAGTACATGATGGTGGTTTTCTATGGAATTAGATTTCTATAATGAACACTCTTATACCATGTGAATATTAAGATAGTTTATTTACCTATTAACTAAATCACTATATTTTAAGGTAATGTTTCGGGAACTTTGCTGAAACTCATCCTCAGACCATACATTGGCGTTTGCTGTCCTCTTGATTGCTGAATATCTGAATTTAATGAGCAAGTTTTGTTAAATGAATGTGCAGCCGGTATTGAAACATTCGGCAGGCAAGAGCCAGCCACATCTTATGTATGGTCTGTGGCAGGGACGCCGAGTGCAGGTGTTCAGGGTGTGCCTTGCACACGGGCGGCTCATCAAGGCGGTGGCATGGGTTCGATTAGTTGAATATTAAAATTAAAAAAAAATAATAAAAAAATATAGCCTATATTTTTTTTTTCTCAGAAAGGCTCAAATTCTGTAATGGTACCCCTATGTGTGACGGACATGAACTGAGTAAAACAGTAGTAATTAGAAGGAAAAAGTCCAAAGAAATTATTTGGTATACTCGAAATTCCGAAATTCTCTTTTTTGCTACTATTTTAGTGTATTTGATAATCAAAAATCACAGTTTAGCAGTGAATATGGCTTTAATAATTGGCAACATTTATCACATATACTAAGAAGACATGAGAGAAGTACCCTCCATATTAAAAATAGTACAAAGTATTGGGAACTGAAACTGTCTTTAAGTTATAAATGTATGATTGACATAATAGAACAGAGACTGTACGACACCGAGAAAAACTATTGGCAGTCAGTTATTGAACGTTTAATATACATAATACAGAAATTATCAGGGCAGTGTATTTCTTTTAGAGGTTCTTCCAAAAATTTATATGATAAGGACACAATGGTAACTTTCTATAACTAGTAGAAACCACTGCTAAATTTGATTCAGTAATGTCAGAACATTTACGTCACATTCAAACATCCCAAAAAAAGAATATTGCACATTATTTGGGAGATAATATACAGAATGAAAGAATTCATATTATTTCTGAAAGTATAAAACTAAATATTTTAGAAATGGTTAAAAATGAAAAATATTATTCTTTAATGCTTAATACAACTCCAAATATAAGCCTAACAAAACAGTTAACTTTTGTTATCAGGTTTGTGTCTCTTGATAAAAATAAAAACATTGCAGAAATTCACAAACATTTTTTTTTTTTTTTTGGATTTTGATCTTTCGACGATACCACTGGCCCGGGATTATATACATTTATTTCAAATAATTTAAATTCATTAAATCGTAACATTTCGGATTTACGTTGTGAAGGATACAATAATGGCGCAATTATGCATAGTAGACATAACGGGCTCCAACAAAAAAATTATTGAAGCAAATTCTAGAGCCTTATTTAGCATTAGCATTAGTAGAGGCATTTGATGCATGAAAGCAAGCTTATGCAGCATCAGCCAAAAAAATTAAAGTAAAATAAATAAATAAAAAATAACCACTTCCACTTCACCCCTCTGTTCGTTCGAAATACCTGTTCAGCCGAGCCTGAAACTTATTTAGGCTATCAACTTCCACGACAAGGGATGGAAGTCTGTTCCACCTACCAACCACCCGCTGGCTAAAGGCAAATTTCCGCACATCTATCCTACATCTGTCTTTCCTCAATTTGAATTTATGCCCTCTCAGGTGATTATTCTGAGCAAGAGGAAGAATCCCATCAGCATTGAGCATGCTCAAACCATTCAAGGCTTTGTACACCTCTATCAGATAACCTCGCTGCTGCCTAGTCTCCAGACACTGTAATTCACAAAATCTAAGCCTTTCTTCGTAAGAGCACCCCTTTGTTCCATTCACTAATCTTGTTGCCCTTCTCTGTACTCGTTCCAGCAGCTCTACATCCTTCTTAAAATGAGGTCTCCAGGCCTGTAAACAGTACTCTAGGTGTGGCCTGACCATTGCCTTATACAAGGGAATAATCACCTCCTTATCCCTGCTAGAAAAATTCCTATATATCATTGACAATACACCATGAGCTACTCTTGCAGCCCGTCTGCACTGCTCAGAGAACTTCATATCTGCCTGCACAACCACCCCCAGGTCCTTTTCATTCTCTACCACTGTCAGTGTAGTACTGCAGAGTTGATACGTTGCTCTGGGGTTGCTGTTTCCCATATGTAGTACTTTACATTTGTCAATGTTAAACTTCATTTGCCACCTCTCAGCCCATCTGCTCAACCTTTCCACATCCTGTTGCAGCAGCAGCATAGTTTCAGTAGTGTCCTTGACAACCCTGCCAACCTTCGTGTCGTCTGCAAACTTGGACATTAAGCTTGATATACCATCATCAATATCATTTATAAATACAGAAAACAATAAAGGACCCAATACTGAACCCTGAGGGCTCCACTAATAACATTAGTCCACGATGAGCAGTGTCCATTGATTACCACTCTCTGTCTTCTCCCCCTCAACCATCCCTTTATCCATAGCAGCAATTTGTCTCCAATGCCGCATTGCTCCAATTTGTGCAGCAGTCTTCCATGTGCAACAGTATCAAAAGCCTTTCTAAGATCCAAGTATATAATATCAAAGTTATTCCCTGCATCCAGTTCTTTTGTGACTGCATCATAATATCCATCAAATTGGTCAGGCAAGACTTCCCCTTAACAAAACCATGCTGTGTCTGAGCTAT
This sequence comes from Mastigoproctus giganteus, assembly GCF_048544385.1. Classification (NCBI taxonomy): domain Eukaryota; kingdom Metazoa; phylum Arthropoda; class Arachnida; order Uropygi; family Thelyphonidae; genus Mastigoproctus; species Mastigoproctus giganteus. Next base: position 141,408,232 of record NC_143579.1, on the reverse strand, counting down.
AACTGAAGTCTTGTCTAGATGATCCTGCAGTGCTTCTTTAACCAGTGCCTCCATTAATTTTCCGGGAACAGAAGTTAAACTCACAGGTCTATAATTACTTGTGTCAGCCTTTGATCCTCCTTTGTGAATTGGGGTTACATTTGCACATCTCCAGTCCATGGGTACCTCCCCTGAGTCCAAGGAAGCTCTCATAATTATGGCTAAGGGTTTGCTTACTTCCATTGCTGCCTCCTTTAATATAACTGGATAGATTCCATCCACCCCAGGTGCCTTTCTTGTGTTTATCTTCAACAATTTCTCCTCCACTTTACTCTCAGTTATTACAAGATTCTCTAGCTTACTGCCAGAGTTGAATACACTTCTGGCAGTCCCCTCGCTGAATAACTCCTCATGTGTGAATGTCGTTGCAAAATATTCATTTAGTTTGTTAGCTACCTGAGCAGGATCATCAACAGTTGACCCATCGATATCAAGTGGACCAATCTGATTCATTCCCTCCCTTCCTTCTAGAGTTTACATAAGTAAAGAACTCTTTGCTGTTTTTCTTCGCATCCTTTGCCAAGGATTTCTCGTAATCTGCCTTCGCCTGCCTAGCCTCCTTTGTAACTTGGTTACAGATCAACTTGTATCTATCATAGGCTTCTGTGTCACGTGTTAATTTGTATTTATCCCATGCATTTTTCTTTGCCATATGCCTCATTAGTTCATCTGACATCCATTTAGGCCTTGAACAATATTTCTTGAACAATATTTCATAAACCTTGAACAATATTTCTTAGTTGGTATGTAAAGCCTTGTAGCTTCCAAGATAAGTTCTTTGAATGCTTCCCATTTTGAATTTGCTGTTGGTAACATCATCAGTTGATCCCATTGTATAGAATTTAAATACTGTCTCAGTCCACAGTAATCGCCTTTACGAAAGCAATACCCCTTCCCTTTACCCCTAATGGTAGTTACCTCTCTGAGTAAATCCCACTCCAGAACACTGTGATCACTGCCACCTAGTGGTTCATTTATCTGCAGATTCTTAATGCATGAAGAATCACTACTGGTAATCAAATCAAGAGTATTACTCCCTCTAGTTGCCTCCCGAACATGCTGATGTAGAAAACAATCATCCAATAAATCCACAAAAGCCTTGCTAGTGTGTGAATGACCAGCCCCCAAATTCCAGTCAATATCTGGGAAATTAAAATCCCCCATAATAAGACTCTCTGATTTACTGGCCCACTCTATTTCTCTGTACAGTTTCTTATTATACTCATCAGAGTCATTAGGCCTATAGCACACTCCTACTCTCAATTTTGATCTCCCAATGCTTATGTCACACCAAACTGACTCGAAACTGCACTGTCCAGCAATGTTGACTGGCTTCACTTCCTTGGATTTTATGTGTTTCTTAACTAATAGCATAATCCCTCCTCCCTTCCTATCCTGTCTATCCTTTCTGTAGACATTGTACTCCCCAAATTCCAGTTCTGTATTCCTTATATCTGTGTGACACCACGTCTCTGAAATCCCAACAATATCTGCCTTTGATGTTTTGAGCAATACCTCAAATTCATCAAATTTATTTACTAGACTCCTAGCATTGGTGTATACGCAAGTATACATGCACCTGCTCTTCCTCTTAGCCACCCTAACACAACCCATGTGTTTACTTGTACCCCAATGATTCCCAGCAGTCTCTGAAATATCCTGCATCTTATTTTCCAGGCTGCTGCTCATTCCAATAGAAGCAGTGCAAGAATCACTTTCTCCTCTCTCAGTGGCTACTGTTAATCTATTAGTCCTTGTATTCCCCCCCCCCCAATCTAGCAGTTTTCCGACCCATCTAACACTGTCTCGATAGCATCAGCAAACATTCTTGCACCCTTTCTGTTTAAGTGTATCCCATCCCTGTAGAAGCAGTCTCTCCTGTTAACAAGTACAGACCAGGCTGAAAAAAATTCTACCCCTTGAGCCCTGCACAATCTTTCCAGGGCCGAATTGATCGACAGGGCTCGCATCATATACTCCCTCCTATCGTGTCTGGGCAGAATTGCAGACACTTTCAAATTCAACCCTAATTCACGGCTTTTTTTCATCAGTGACATGTACTTGTTAAGTAATTCTGCCTGTCTCCTGCTCTTAGTATCATTAGTGCCAACGTGTACAACTATATCACCTTTTGTGCCCTTAAAAGATGATATCCGCTCTAAAACGTCATCAACCTTTGCCCCTGGCAGACATTTGTACCATGGTCTGCTCACTCTTTAAATTTAGTTGTCAATGGTGTAGCCAAAATTCGTTTGAGATAGTTGAATAATTATATAATTCCTGTTATACAGGAATTATATAAGTATTTTTCCTCATCTACTAAGTGTTGGGCTATATTAAAATCCCACGTTCAAATTTTAAGCCTAAAATCGGTATCAAATACAAGATGGGAAAGTCGAATAGAAGCAATAAAGCCTCTTAAAATTAACATTTTGGAAATTTATCAGGCCCTCTTGGATATAACTGATGATAATACCAAAGATATTGATTCAAGATCTTAGACTAATGATCTTATTTCAAAATAACTGAATTTAAATTTTTTCCTCATTTAAGTATTTTTCCTCATCTACTAAGTGTTGGGCTATATTAAAATCCCATGTTCAAATTTTAAGCCTAAAATCGCTATCAAATACAAGATGGGAAAGTCGAATAGAAGCAATAAAGCCTCTTAAAATTAACATTTTGGAAATTTATCAGGCCCTTTTGGATATAACTGATGATAATACCAAAGATATTGATTCAAGGTCTCAGACTAATGATCTTATTTCAAAATAACTTAATTTAAATTTCTTTGCTCAATCATTATTTGGCATGATATTTTAAGCTAAATTAATGTCATCAGTAAAATGATGCAGAACCTGTCATTTAATATAGAAACAGTTACTAAACATGTTGAACATCTTGTAAATCATTTAAAAGATTATAGAACAGACCAGAATTTTGAAAATGTCATCAACCTTTTGATGACATTTTGAAAACATTTAAATTAACATTTCCAAAATGTTAATTTTAAGAGGCTTTATTGCTTCTATTCGACTTTCCCATCTTGTATTTGATACCGATTTTAGGCTTAAAATTTGAACGTGGGATTTTAATATAGCCCAACACTTAGTAGATGAGGAAAAATACTTATATAATTCCTGTATAACAGGAATTATATAATTATTCAACTATCTCAAACGAATTTTGGCTACACCATTGACAACTAAATTTAAAGAGTGAGCAGACCATGGTACAAATGTCTGCCAGGGGCAAAGGTTGATGACGTTTTCAAAATTCTTTTATTAATTCTGCAACACAAATAGCGAATATTTTGGATATTGATCCTGTTTTTCCCGAGGTTCGGAAAAGACCAAAGAAAAAAATGTTTGAATGTTTGAACCTATAAAAAATGCCAAAGATAATTTTAAAATCGACTGTTTTTTCTTGATACTTGACACTACTCTGTCGTCTCTTACTGAAAGGTTTATTCTGTTGAAAGAGAATAATGAAGTGTTTAAAATTATCCATAATATCAACGCTTTAACAGAATGGAATGAAAGATATATTAAAACATTGAAAAGATTTGCACACGAAATTAAGCAACGACAAAAATTCAAATGATCGTGATATTGATGGCGTAACTCTCTTTGAGCAAATCAAATCCTTACAATGTTTTATAAAAAAGAAATGTCTCCTTATGATTTATTTAATTTTATATACAAGAAAATTTTATATACAAGAACAATTTACAGGATGCTTTTCCAAATATTTCAGTTATCCTAAGAATTTTTCTGACACTACCAGTGTCAGTTGCTCCAGGGAAAAGAAGTTTCTCGAAGCTTAAAATTATAAAAAAATTATTTACGATAAACTATGGCACAGGAACGTTTAACAGATTTATCTATAATATCTGTAGAAAATGATATTATGGCTAATTTGGACATTGGTGCATTAATCAAGGATTTTGTAGCAGCAAAAGCCTGAAAAGTACAAATTATGTAGTTATTTTAATTATAATATGTGTGATTAAATTCTGTGATTATATAAAAATATAATATTTGTAAAATAATAAGACGAGTTTACCTCAATATAGTACGTAGAACTCTTCCATATGATACTCTCCAGAAATTAAAACGAAAAAATTGAAAAACTTACATTAGAGTAAAAAATAATTAAAAACAAATTTAACACAATTAAAAATATTAAAAAGAATCTAACGAAAATATTCAAAACGATTTTTATTTTCGTTAGATTCTTTTTAATATTTTAATTGTGTTAAATTGGTTTTTAATTATTTTTTACTCCTCTAATGTAAGTTTTTCGATTTTTTTCGTTTTAATTTCTGGAGAGTCATACAGAAGTGTTCTACGTACTATATTGAGGTAAACTCCTCTTATTATTTTACAAATATTAATATCAACATAGAACATATTGAGTATTACAGCTCTGTTCATACTATCTAAATAAAAATATAATACAAATTTACATACTGCTAAATATTAGTGCAATACACTGCTATTTGATTATAGTTATTAATAATTCTAAACCTGCCAGTGAAACATACCCCACACTGTAAAACCGCCTCCTCTGGCCTGCACTTTTGATACCATGTATGCTGGATGAAGAGCCTCATGTTGTTGACGCCAAATCCTTACACGACCATCCACGGTGTGGAGTAAATAGTGACTCATCTATTA